>NC_061511.1:223644359-223944359 GCF_022539505.1 Lolium rigidum | reverse complement strand
TAAGACCGAGGTTTTAAAATGGAACAAGACTGTTGGACATGTGGAGTTTTCTCATTGCAGGAGGGAGATTAATACTGTTGCTCATGAAATTGCTAGGAATAGTCTTAGTACTAGAACCTCCTGTAATTGGGTCGATGAATCCCCTAGTTTTGTTCTCTCTGCCCTCCTAAATGATGTAACTGTTGGAGATATGCCCAAGAGGGCAATAATAAATGTTTATTATATATCTTTGTGTTTATGATAATGTTTACATACCATGCTATAATTGTATTAACCGAAACATTGATACATGTGTGTTATGTGAACAAACAAGGAGTCCCTAGTAAGCCTCTTGTATAACTAGCTTGTTGATTAATAGATGATCATGGTTTCGTGATCATGAACATTGGATGTTATTAATAACAAGGTTATATCATTATATGAATGATGTAATGGACACACCCATTTAAGCGTAGCATAAGATCACGTCATTAAGTTATTTGCTATAAGCTTTCGATACATAGTTACCTAGTCCTTATGACCATGAGATCATATAAATCACTTATACCGGAAAGGTACTTTGATTACACCAAACGCCACTGCGTAAATGGGTGGTTATAAAGGTGGGATTAAGTATCTAGAAAGTATGAGTTGAGGCATATGGATCAACAGTGGGATTTGTCCATCCCGATGACGGATAGATATACTCTGGGCCCTCTCGGTTGAATGTCGTCTAATGTCTTGCAAGCATATGAATAAGTTCATAAGAGACCACATACCACGGTACGAGTAAAGAGTACTTTTCAGGAGACGAGGTTGAACAAGGTATAGAGTGATACCGATGATCAAACCTCGGACAAGTAAAATATCACGTGACAAAGGGAATTGGTATTATATGTGAATGGTTCATTCGATCACTAAAGTCATCGTTGAATATGTGGGAGCCATTATGGATCTCCGGATCCCGCTATTGGTTATTGGTCGGAGTGAGTACTCAACCATGTCCGCATAGTTCACGAACCGTAGGGTGACACACTTAAAGTTGGATGTTGAAATGGTAGAACTTGAATATGGAATGGAGTTCGAATATTTGTTCGGAGTCCCGGATGAGATCACGGACATCACGAGGAGTTCCGGAATGGTCCGGAGAATAAGATTCATATATAGGAAGTCATATTCCAAGTTTGGAAATGATCCGGTGCATTTATGGCAGGTTCTAGAAGGTTTTAGAAAAGTCCGGAAAAATGGCACTATGGAAGGTGGAGTCCCGGAGGGACTCCACTAGCATGGCCGGCCAAACCCTAAAGGGGAGGAGTCCAAGGTGGACTCCACCTTGGTGGCCGGCCAGCCCCACCTCAAGGAAAGGTGGGAGTCCCACCTTGAGTAGGACTCCCCCCTTGAGTAGGTTTCCCACTTTTGGGAGGTTTTGTTGTTGGGGTCTTATTCGAAGACTTGGACTACAACTCTTGGGGCTTCCACCTATATAATGAGGGACAAGGGGAGGGTGGCCGGCCACTCTTGCCTCCAACCTTGGCTGCCCCCTTTGTGGCCGGCGCCCAAGGCACCCCCTCTCCCCAAACCCTAGCACCCCTCCTCCACTACTTCTCCCGCATATGCTTAGCGAAGCTCCGCCGGAGATCTCCATCGACACCGACACCACGCCGTCGTGCTGCCGGATTCAAGAGGAGCTACTACTTCCGCTGCCCGCTGGAACGGGGAGGTGGACGTCGTCTTCATCAACAACCGAACGTGTGACCGAGTACGGAGGTGCTGCCCGTTCGTGGCGCCGGTGATCAAGATCTTCTACGCGCTTTTGCAAGCGGCAAGTGAACGTCTACCGCAGCAATAAGAGCCTCATCTTGTAGGCTTTGGAATCTCTTCAAGGGTGAGACTCGATAATCCCCTCGTTGCTACCGTCTTCTAGATTGCATCTTGGCTTGGATTTCGTGTTCGTGGTAGGAAATTTTTTGTTTTCTATGCAACGTTATCCTACGAGTGGTATCGAGCCGTGTCTATGCATAGATGGTTGCACGAGTAGAACACAATGGTTTTGTGGGCGTTGATGCTCTTGTTATCTTTAGTTTGAGTACTTTGCATCTTTGTGGCATAGTGGGATGAAGCGGCCCGGACTAACTTTACATGACCGCGTTCATGAGACTTGTTCCTCGTTCGACATGCAACTTGTATTGCATAAGAGGCTTTGTGGGTGTCTGTCTCTCCTACTATAGTGAAGATTCAATTTACTCTTCTATTGACAACATTAGTATCACCGTTGTGGTTCATGTTCGTAGGTAGATTAGATCTCTCTCGAAAACCCTAAACCACGTAAAATATGCAAACCAAATTAGAGACGTCTAACTTGTTTTTGCAGGGTTTGGTGATGTGATATGGCCATGATGTGATGATGAATATGTATGAGATGATCATTATTGTATTGTGGCAACCGGCAGGAGCCTTATGGTTGTCTTTAAATTTCATGTTGAGTAGTATTTCAAAGTAGTTGTAATAGTTGCTACATGAGGTGAACAACCATGAAGACGGCGCCATGGACCTTGACGCTACGCCGACGATGATGGAGATCATGCCCGAAGATGATGGAAATCATGTCCGTGCTTTGGAGATGAAGATCAAAGGCGCAAAGACAAAAGGGCCATATCATATCACATATGAACTGCATGTGATGTTAATCCTTTTATGCATCTTATTTTGCTTAGATCGCGACGGTAGCATTATAAGATGATCCCTCACATTAATATCAAGATAATAAAGTGTTCTCCCCTCGTATGCACCGTTGTACAGTTCGTCGTTTCGAAGCATCTCGTGATGATCGGATGTGATAGACTCAACGTTCACATACAACGGGTGTAAGCCATGTTGCACACGCGGAATACTTGGGTTTGGTTGACGAGCCTAGCATGTACAGACATGGCCTCGGGACAACGGAAACCGAAAGGTTGAACACGAGTCATATGGATGATATGATCAACATGTTGATGTTCACCATTGAAGCTACATCATCTCACGTGATGATCGGTTTTGGTGTAGTGGATGTGGATTGTGTACCACTTAACAACTATGAGGGATGTTGTATTAAGTGGGAGTTCATTAGTAATTAGATTAAAACATGAACTAATTATCATAAACATAGTCTGAGTAGTATTTTGAATTAATTTTGTAGTATTGGCATCCGTTTTCTACCATGCGCTAGTCTTGTTATTGAGATAGAAATACTCGTTAAAATCTGACAAGAAACTTTACGGATTGGTACCGTATTGTTAAAAGAATCAAGAATTGATTAAGTCCTATTGCAAACTTTTAGTAAACCTCACATTGTTGATTCAAAGAGCTATGGTTTCAATTAGTACCTAAAGTTATCTTGTCTCCGTGAAACTTGAAGTTCAAATCTGTTTGAAAAGTAAGGAGCTGAAAATTTAGTTTTCGTAAATAATCAAGGTATGAGATATATGTGATATCTAAGACCTTATTGCAAGATGATAGAATATAAATTTGGTGAGACTACATAAACTCATAAGTTTTATGGGAATGTATGAAGGTTGAAGACGCCAGGCGTCACAATCCTCCAACTATTGGGGCACTAACAATATTCGCATATCCATAAAGTAATCGTCCTTAGTATGCACCGTTGCTAAGACTCGTCGTTTCGAAGCATCACGTGATGATCGGGTGTGATAGATTCTACGTGTGCATACAACGGGTGCAAGACAGATTTGCACATGCGAATACTGAGGTTAAACTTTATGAGCCTAGCATGTACAGACATGGTCTCAGAAAGTCATCATGATACAATGGATAAAATTATGAGTGAAATTGTTCATCATAATACAAAGTTACTAATAGTGAAATCCGGAACACTTGTCATATGATGATCAACTTCAAAGTAAGAACCTCAAGGTTATTGGTATTAGACCAACAAACCTAGAAGTTATTGATGTTGAAGTGTTTTTCTGAATAATGAGGAAACCTAAAAGAGAAACTACAAAAAGATTATTGGCAGAAAGAAAGAAAAGACTAGAAAGTCTAGCTCAGGTGTATATAAATGATATACATGTTATGGTTGTATTCCTAGTTAAGTCACACAATGAAATTCTTGGGTATTAGTACCATATTGGTTGGTATGAAGTGTCATACAAAACAACGCAATACAAGAATACAATGGCCTAAGTGATCGACAAGGAATATGATAGGAATACACGTCTGGAACAAAATAAAGTGTTATTGTGTTCGTCGTTGGCATTCTATCTAGCCCTTAGAATTTATAATAAAGAACTTAATAATTGTTATTTTGCTCTGGTCAAATAAAAACAATGAGTTGTTCAAATTATGACATTACTCCATGTACGATGGATAAGTTATTATAAATCTTAATGGTGAAACACACACACATAATACTGACGCTAAAATGCCATAAGGCAAATGATTTGAATTCCGCTTATTTGTGGAACCGCCATTTAGGTCATGTTAGAAAGGAACGCATGAAGGAACTCCATGCAAATGGATTTTTGGAGTCACTTGATTTTTGAATCATTTGACGCTTGCAAATCTTTTCTAAAGAGAATGATTAAAATACCGTTCATAGGCCAAAAGTTGAACGGGCAACTAACTTAGTGAAAACATACATAATGATATATGTGGTTCACTGGGCATAGTTATGTGCGGGAGATTCTTCTACTTCATGAAAACTTCCAACAATGAATTGAGTATATATAGATATATTCGATAAGAAAGAAGTTTGAAACATTTGAATGGATTCAAATAAATTTCAGCATGAAGTGGAAATCATCGTAATAGAAAAGTCAAATATCTATGATTAGATCATGGTGGAAATATTTGAATTACGAGTTTTAGCGAACATCTAAGAGAGTTATGAAATTGTTCTACAAACTCACGTTTCTTGGAGTATCATAGTGATGATGGAGTATCCAAGAGATGTATCCAAACCTTGTTGGGTCAATGATGAGATAAAATATTGATGCCATTATATTTTTTGTGGATTATGCTTTAGAGACTACCGCTTTTACACTAAATAGAGCATCATCATGATCCGTTGAAATGACACCATACGAGTTATGGCATGGGTGTAAACCCTAATAGTCCTTTCTTTAAATTTTGGTCTAAGAGTTTACAACCAAAATCGGATGAATGTCTTTGTTGGTTATCCCAGAGATTTAATTGGGAATTCTTCCCACAAGACAAAGACAAAAGTGTTTGTCAATGTTTCTTATTTCCGAGAAATTGTTTCTAGCGAAGTATTTGAGTGGGAGGACAATAGAACTTGATAAGGTTTATAAACCTGAGCATAATGATCAGAGTAGCACAGCATCGGAAATTGGTTCCGGAAGCAACCGCGACGATCATGGCTCCCATGACTACAAAGTGTTTTAGCCATGAAGATCAAAGTACATATTGAACCTTGTAGGTATGGTTTAATCTGTGATCAAATAAATGATTTGTGGACAAAGGATTGATTTTGAACAATGATAAACCAACTACAAACAAAGAAGTTATGATGGGCCCTGACTCCGTTAAAATGGCTATACGCCATGAAATCCAAGATAGATGAATACTTTTTGAAAGTAAATGGATCTATAAAATTGATGGACTTGGATGGAATATCCTTGAAGAAGCTTGACTTGTCGAAAAGTTGTTTACGACAAAGTTCAAAGAGTTGACTATGATAAGATTAGATCTTCCGTAGCAATGTTTATAGTCTATGTGGATTATTCTAGTAATCACTACATATTTCTTTTATGAGATATATTAGTAAGATGGCAAAATACATTACTTATCAGAAGTGTGTACTAAAGGTGTATACAAGATACAACCAAGAGTTTTGCTGATCCATGGAATACTAGATAGGTATACAAACTTCAATTGGATGAAGTGAGTCTCGCGGAGTTGGAATCTTCACCAGATGAAATAGTCAAAGAGTTTTTGATTTCATCAGAAACGATGAAGAGGCTTGCATTTGCAAGAAATTAAGTGGGAGCGCTGAGACATATTTATAATACTTTATGTAGATGACATATAGTTGATTATAAATGATGTAATTATATACTTGATTAAAAGATTTCATTGAAAATCAACTTCAATGAAAGGATATGGACTGAAACATATCTAGTGTCAAGATCTATGAAGATAGATTGAAACACAAAATAAGTTTAAGTCAAAGTACATAGAATAGATATTGAAATAGTTCAATATAGAAATATTAAGAAAATGTTCTTGTCATGTGAAGTTTTAACAAGACTTGAGTGTATCCGATACTCAATGAGTAAAAACACATGAGTGATTATGAATCACGAATAATATGTACACAATCAGATGTCCTATGCTCTAAAAGTGTTATGAGCATGTACCAGAATGATTCATGTGATGATCATTAAAAAAACAGTAAGAATATTCTTGAGTACTTAAGAAGAACCAAGTATATATATATATAATTTTGTATGGAGAAATGACAAACAAATCGCTGTAAGGTGTTACACCGATATTGGTTTTGTCACATATAAAATATAATTTCAATCTCAAATTTGACTAAGTGTTGTTTAAAAGGTAGCACAATGAGCTAGAAGTTGTCTATGCTAGATTTAGAAGAGTTCTAAATATTGTGACGGATTCTACAAAAGAAGGCAGAGTATGTCATTGTTTTGACAATGACAAAGGATGTTAAGTCAAAAGGTTCTTTGAGAACTTGGTGTAGTTCCGACGAGTCAGAACTTTGAAGCTATATTGTATGTGACAATATTAGTGACATATTTCAGACCGCGGAATTAAGGTTCCACCAGAAGACCAAACATATTTAATGCCGACTCATTTGGAAATGAGTGATGCGTTGAGACGCAAGTGAATTACAAAATACATACGTTTCTGAGCATGTCAGATCCGTTGACTAAAACCTCTCCCGTGAGCAAAACATGATAAAGCACCGGAAGGCCAAGGTGTTATATCTTTACAAATGTAAACTAGATTATTGACTCTAGTGCAAGTGGGAGATCTGTTGGAGATATGCCCAAGAGGCAATAATAAATGGTTATTATATATCTTTGTGTTTATGATAATGTTTACATACCATGCTATAATTGTATTAACCGAAACATTGATACATGTGTGTTATGTGAACAAACAAGGAGTCCCTAGTAAGCCTCTTGTATAACTAGCTTGTTGATTAATAGATGATCATGGTTTCGTGATCATGAACATTGGATGTTATTAATAACAAGGTTATATCATTATATGAATGATGTAATGGACACACCCATTTAAGCGTAGCATAAGATCACGTCATTAAGTTATTTGCTATAAGCTTTCGATACATAGTTACCTAGTCCTTATGACCATGAGATCATATAAATCACTTATACCGGAAAGGTACTTTGATTACACCAAACGCCACTGCGTAAATGGGTGGTTATAAAGGTGGGATTAAGTATCCGGAAAGTATGAGTTGAGGCATATGGATCAACGAGTGGGATTTGTCCATCCCGATGACGGATAGATATACTCGGGCCCTCTCGGTGGAATGTCGTCTAATGTCTTGCAAGCATATGAATAAGTTCATAAGAGACCACATACCACGGTACGAGTAAAGAGTACTTGTCAGGAGACGAGGTTGAACAAGGTATAGAGTGATACCGATGATCAAACCTCGGACAAGTAAAATATCGCGTGACAAAGGGAATTGGTATTATATGTGAATGGTTCATTCGATCACTAAAGTCATCGTTGAATATGTGGGAGCCATTATGGATCTCCGGATCCCGCTATTGGTTATTGGTCGGAGTGAGTACTCAACCATGTCCGCATAGTTCGCGAACCGTAGGGTGACACACTTAAAGTTGGATGTTGAAATGGTAGAACTTGAATATGGAATGGAGTTCGAATATTTGTTCGGAGTCCCGGATGAGATCACGGACATCACGAGGAGTTCCGGAATGGTCCGGAGAATAAGATTCATATATAGGAAGTCATATTCCAAGTTTGGAAATGATCCGGTGCATTTATGGCAGGTTCTAGAAGGTTTTAGAAAAGTCCGGAAAAATGGCACTATGGAAGGTGGAGTCCCGGAGGGACTCCACTAGCATGGCCGGCCAAACCCTAAAGGGGAGGAGTCCAAGGTGGACTCCACCTTGGTGGCCGGCCAGCCCCACTCAAGGAAAGGTGGGAGTCCCACCTTGAGTAGGACTCCCCCCTTGAGTAGGTTTCCCACTTTTGGGAGGTTTTGTTGTTGGGGTCTTATTCGAAGACTTGGACTACAACTCTTGGGGCTTCCACCTATATAATGAGGGACAAGGGGAGGGTGGCCGGCCACTCTTGCCTCCAACCTGGGCTGCCCCCCTTTGTGGCCGGCGCCCAAGGCACCCCCTCTCCCCAAACCCTAGCACCCCTCCTCCACTACTTCTCCCGCATATGCTTAGCGAAGCTCCGCCGGAGATCTCCATCGACACCGACACCACGCCGTTGTGCTGCCGGATTCAAGAGGAGCTACTACTTCCGCTGCCCGCTGGAACGGGGAGGTGGACGTCGTCTTCATCAACAACCGAACGTGTGACCGAGTACGGAGGTGCTGCCCGTTCGTGGCGCCGGTGATCAAGATCTTCTACGCGCTTTTGCAAGCGGCAAGTGAACGTCTACCGCAGCAACAAGAGCCTCATCTTGTAGGCTTTGGAATCTCTTCAAGGGTGAGACTCGATAATCCCCTCGTTGCTACCGTCTTCTAGATTGCATCTTGGCTTGGATTTCGTGTTCGCGGTAGGAAATTTTTTGTTTTCTATGCAACGTTATCCTACAGTAATTGTACTATGATATGGAGCAGCAAGTTTCTTACGCACTTTTTTCTTTGGCGGACGCTACGCGTCGGTCGGTTGATGGGAAGACCAAAAATCGGTTGTTCTCCGCGCCGTACGATCATGATCCGACGTCCAAAATCACCCGCGACGGAATTTTTGCATTTGGCCCCCCAATTTTATGTAAACTCAACCCGCAATCCTTACATCCCCAATTAACCCGAAAGGGTATGTTTCTTTGGGCCTGGCCTTCTCAATATTTACAACAAAATTGCCACTCGACGACTAATCCGAGTCTCATACATAGTATTGTAACAAAATCTCTCACTTCGCTTACAAAAAATATGTACTATTACAACAAAAAAATTACAAAAAAATAAACAAATAGTATTGTAAAAAAGTGGTTAAACAACAATTGTTTTGCTATAGGTTGGTTTACAACAAAAATTGACAACAATTACAATAAAAAATCAAAAGCTATAACAACAAAAAATATGTGTTCGTGGCTGTGAAAATTTGATTGAAAATAACACATTATATATATATCAAATTACAACAAAAATCACCAGCTATTTTTACCAAAAATTATTGGCGATTACAACAAAATAATTTATGGCAAACGTCCAGGTAAACATTACAACATCTCTGACATGCTTTCTCTATAACTTTTATACGCATTTGTTACAAAACTAACGAACATATACAACATCTCTACGAAAAAAGTGTCCATGATTAAAACAATTACACCAAAAATCACAAATAATTACAACAAAAAAGTCATCCGTTTACAACATATCAAGAAACACACATTTTCGTAACATATCACTTAGAAAAATCTTACAAATTATGTCGTGTGAGTTTACAACAAATTTTTAATCTAATTGTTACAAATCTGGAAACAACACTGTATATTTCTTTTTAAAAAAGCAACACTCCAGTTTTGGACCGAAAAACCAGGCCCATATAGGGCCGCGCGGGAGCGAGCGACGACCGATCGCTGGCAAGCGATCGGTCGCCGGATCGGAAGCGTTTTCCTTTTTCTTTACTAGGGTACCTACGGGGACTGAAAGGTTTTTAATGAGATGGCTTACTGACTCGGGTTAATATATATTGAGCTTTAAAAAAAAAGACTGTTGACAGCTTGACTTGCCTATCGACTACAGCACTACACTATTCTGTCACGAAAAGACAGTACCTACATCTACATTGGCACACACTATTACCCTCACGACTAAAACGCGCGCATGCCTTGTTTGGAATGTACTTGGATGTTGTCGATCTCTCGCAGTCTCGATCCCGTCCCGTCTCTACGTGCCACGCCCTAGCCTTGCTCATACATGCACCTGCCCTCATGACTGCCTGCCCTAGCTAGCGAGTAGCCACGAATTCTCTGCCTCCCAACGTACATATATATGCTCCTAGAGACTAGTGAGAATATCCTTAGCTATGTATGGCGACCGAATGCATTGCACCTTCCGTGTCCTCCCCGACCGGCCTCCCTATGGATGGATCGATCATGGATGGAAGTAGATAGCTACGCATGTAGCTGATATGCCGCGTGCGTCGGAGTACTGCTGGTCGCATGCCCACGAGCTCGAACCAGATCGAAGGCTGAGCTCCCAATGCTCCATCCATCTTTATCTGCAGGCCACATGGAGACCACGAGCTAGGCGACTGAGATGGATAAGCGACTTGTCAACTCCGGTCAGGTACGGGCGGCGCGCGCGGCGAGGATCTCCGGCCGTGCCAACTTACACGTGGCGTCTGGCGAGCGCGGAGATGGAGATTCTCTGCACGCGAACCCATCATCAGCTGGCTTGGTCGGTACGTCGGAGCCGACCGGCCCGCGTGCGACATGGCAGCTCCCCGGCGGGAGGCAGGGCACGAGGAGACATACTACGGTACGGTGCATCCATGCATACTGCCTCGCCGATTCGATTCACCAAGCGCCGCCACCGACGCCCACGCGCGCCCGCGTCTCGTTTCGCGGGTAGTCAGAACTCACAAAACAAGAGAGTTGGTGGAGCGGACTCTTCAACGGAGGAAGAGAACAAACAGGAAAACGAGCCAAGGGCACTATCCGGACTGGCCGTGCGCGCGCGCGCACCTCGTCCTTTACTGGCAATGGCAAGAGAAGAACCCGACTTGGTATTCTTAAAAAAAGAGGGGAAGCAGAACCAAGTCAAGATGCTATGGGTCGCCCTTTCTTCTTGCGCCAAAGATCTTACCATTTCCGAAGGAACTGGGGCTACATTTCTTTTCCATTTCCATTTAAGAGTTTCTATCTGTTTCCACGCTCTTTTTTTTAGACGTTTTAGACCGATCCAACTCCACAACATGAATTGAGCCCGCCAACATTTTGAAAACATTCATTAAAGAAAAAGACCTTCGGGCCACTTTATTTTATTGAATCTTTTAGCAAGAGGAAGTACTTTATCTTTCGAAATGACATTATGTTAACTCATGTCGTGAGATAATGAATGTTACTCCCTTTAGTCCACTGAAAGACTCAGTTTTGTTCGTAGGAACATCTTTGAATCCATAGTGTCCTTATATTAGGAATCTTAAACATCCTCTTTGTAGAATCATATTTTTTTTAATAAATAAAATATATTAATTTTGAGAAGATACCAATTACACTCTGTCAACAACGAAATATCCTAAAGACCATTACGGATGCACACAACTCCACTACAAAAAAGAAGAAGAAAAACAAAATATCTCACTACGGTGATCAAAACCTTGTTGCTGCAACAAAACCATTGCCAATACAACACTCCGAGTCCACGATCTTCAACTAGGACATTGCCGAGCATGGCCAATTAAGACCAGGACTTGGATTTTCACCCTGGAGCAATTCCGCCCTCTCAAAATAATGTCTTCAACAAGACCACTCTAAGGCTCAACCAATTAAATCTAGCTCTTGAATTTTCACCCTGAAAGATAAGACTCTACACTACTCCAGTGATGTCGCCTCCGCTTGCCAATGTGTTGCAAGTCAAGAAACACCAAACAAAGTCCTCTTCACCACGAAGACTTAGTCCGCCATTACTAAACCTCAGCCGCCAGAACATTCTCCACCACTGTCTTCTCCATGTAAATTGAAAACCGATATGTCTCGTGATGGCAATAGATAGCGAAGCTTTGCGTCACTCTCCTGAAGCCATACGACCATAAATATGGGGGCACACGAACGAATACTATCTAATCCAGCAATCTACGGGAACCGGGGGTCCAATGGAGATTGTCGGCAGAGCCTTTCAAAACTCGTCACCAGCCAGATCAATGAGGACCGACAGCAAACAGAACACCGTCCTAGCACCAGAAGAACCCAAGGACCGCCTCCTTTATTAGGCAGATTAGCAGCCCCCCACGCCACCACCCGCAGTCTCCCAACTTATTTTAGGACGGAGAGAGTATCACAATTAGTTTAAGTGTTATGCCTATAAAATGAGTGTAGGAGTTTTGAGAAATCAATTGCACTCACAAAATATTGATGTCGTGAGCGACACACCTACACACAACACTTCTATGGGTGTTAGTTATTTCCAACATAAAGTTATGATCTCATTTGAATAAGTAATAGTATAGCAGTAAGAAATATGAAGCCATAGGGGAGTGCTATTTTGGCTATTGGATGCCTATGCTCCCTTTATTTTAAAATACATCTTTGGTACATTTGAAATGCCAAAAAGGTTCACATGTCAATAAAGTTCAAACGAATAATTCACATGTACGTCTTCATGCTATGTGTGCATAAAAGTCTTTTCATGAAAAATTGACCCATCGTTTGGCATTGGAGGTGTCATATTTATTAATTATTGATCATTGCACAAAACAATATGCTAGATGATGAACATGTGGTTCTCTACATGGTTGGGCACCCTTTGGCATGTATGAATGAGCCACATGAGGATCTTGTATTTTTTATAGAGATAATTGAAATAATTATAAGTGGGGGGGCCAAATTAATCAATCATTTCAACATGGGCTCCGGCAGGTACATCAGCACAGCCCTATCAAGGACGCCAACATAGCTTCCTCCGCTTGGGCAACGGGCTCCCACACCGGCGTCCCACAAACCGGTGGCCTCAATAGAATCTTGGGTTTTCTCCTTAGTTGTGCTCAGTTTTCCCCAGCTCCTTAGTTTTTCCTCAGTTTTCCCCAGGCCCTTGTCAGAAACTCGCAGAAGGAGCTCGGACGGGAGGAACCCCGTTAAGTTGACCGTTAGTGGGGCCGCTGTTGGTGCCCCACAGTGGACACGTCTCCACTTATCCAGATTATCGTGGGACTCACAACTTGTCCACGCTAGCGCGCCGGACCCACAACTTACCCTGGTGACCATTGCAAAATGGGAGCCCGAGCCAGCCCCGTGCTCGTGCCATTGCTTCCCCTTTCTTTCCCCGCGCCCCATTGTTCTTCTTCTCCGCCAGCGACAGCCCTTCTCCAATAGGCGAGTGATGTATGGACCCGTGCGTTTGACAAGATGCCCTGACCGCCCATGCAAGGAGCCTCTGAAGCGGTCGATATGTAAGACGGACGACAACAGCAACCGTGGACGTGAGTACCTTGCATGCGAGAGCTTTCCATATAGAGATGGGGATAATGTTAGATCTCGCTCCAATTGCTCTGTTTTCTCTCGTTTTCTTGTTATTCCCTCGAATTTGGGATTTAGGATTCACGTTGTTGTTTTCAGATCCTGAAGAAATGCAGGCATTTCAAGTGAATCGATGTGTACGTTCAGAGGCTTCAATTGCAGGAATCAATTGACGCTATTGGGGAGCGCAATTTAGGAGTGGGGGGGGACTTGCTGTAGAGAATGCGGCGGAGAGAGGAGTCGTTCTGATTAGGGACCTTCCGACTATGCCTAATGCTCCCAATGCAAAAATGGTGGAAGTGGAGGGAGAACTGAAGAAAATGAACAAGCAGTTAAGGCAGCTGATCAAGTTGAACAAGCAAGCTAATCTGATGGCTGGTTATTTTTTTGTTGTATAATTGCGATCGTATTCTTATCATTACTCATCAGGCGCTAGAAGTTGTTACAAGGGATACCTTATTACAAATCCATTATTCAGTTACATGTACTTGTAGTTGTTTTCAAAGTTAGTGTGTGCATTCACCTAAATTACCAAAAAAACAACGTGTTAGGGAATATAGTAATGCTAAAGATAGTTGATAATTGTTAGAGGGGTGACAAATAATGCATTCACCGAAATCCCACAAATATGTATGTCTCATGTTTATACTAAAATTATACCACTTTTGGGACGTTTCAAATAACCAAAACTATATTCCCTAAAAGAAAAAGAATGCTAAAGATAGTTGATAATTGTTAGAGGGGTGACAAATAATGCATCACCGAAATCTCACAAATATGTATGCCTCATGTTTATACCAAAATTATACCATTTTTGGAACGTTTGAAATTACGAAAACTATAACCCAAACTATATTCCCTAAAAGAAAAGGAATGCTAAAGATAGTTGATAATTGTTAGAGGGGTGATAAATAATCCATTCGCCAAAATCCCACAAATATGCCAAATATGTATGCCTCATGTTTATACCAAAATTATGCCACTTTTGGGCCATTTCAAATTACCAAAACTATATTCCCTAAAAGAAAATGAATGCTAAAGAAAGTTGATAATTGTTAGAGGGATGACAAATAATGCATTCACCGAAATCCCACAAATATGTATGCCTCATGTTTATACCTAAATTATACCACTTTTGGGCCGTTTCAAATTAGCAAAACTATATCCCAAACTATATTCCCTAAAAGAAAAGGAATGCTAAAGAAATTTGATAATTGTTAGAGTAATAAATAATCCATTCACCGAAATCCCACAAATATGCTAAATATGTATGCCTCATGTTTATACCAAAATTATACCACTTTTGGGTCGTTTCAAATTACCAAAACTATATCCCAAACTATATTCCCTAAAAAAGGAATGCTAAAGAAATTTGATAATTGTTAGAAGGGTGATAAATAATCCATTCACCGAAATCGCACAAATATGCCAAATATGTATGCCTCATGTGTTATACCAAAATTATACCACTTTTGGGCCGTTTCAAATTAACAAAACTATATTCCCTAAAAGAAAAGGAATGCTAAAGAAAGTTGATAATGCATTCACCGTAATCCCACAAATATGCATGCCTCGTGTTTGTACCAAAATTATACCACTTTTGGGACGTTTCAAATAACCAAAACTATATCCGGAACTATATTCCCTAAAAGAAAAGGAATGCCTACAAGAGTTTATAATTTTTAGCGCGTGAAAAATAATACAGATAGAGGGTGGAAGCTAGCCGCCGACAGAGAGAGCGAGAGAGGGTGGTGGCCCTGATCAGAGAGAGAAAGGTTTTATCCTGCCCGTTAGATCATACGATCAACGGTCGGCGGGCACGATCCGCGTGACAAGAGCTAGACCAATCAGGGCAAGGTTGGACGTCCCCTGTGAGAATTTGTGAAGGGGGAGGGCAAAATTGATAGCAGGACCTGGAGATCCATAATAGCTCCCATATATTCAACGATGACTTTGTGATCGAAAGAACCATTAACATAAGATATTGTTTCCCTTTATCGCGCGATACTTTACTTATCCGAGGTTTGATCATCGGTATCTCTATACCTAGTTCAACCTCGTTATCGATAAGTACTCTTTACTCATACAGTGATATGACATCCCTTGTGACCTAGTCACATGCTTTCAAGCTAATTGGATGGTATTCCACCGAGAGGGCCCATACTATATCTATCCGTCATTTGGATGGACAAATACCACTATTGATCCATGTGCTTAAACCTGTACTTTCCGAATACTTAATGCCACCTTTATAACCACCCATTTACGTAGTGTTTGATATCATCAAAGCATCCATCCGGTGTAGGTGATTAACATGATCTCATGGTCGAAGGATTAGGTTACTATGTATCTTAAAGCTTGTAGCAAAACAACTAAGTGACTTGATCATATTCTATGCTTACTATGGGTGTGTGTCCATCACATCATTCACCTAATGATGTGATCTTGTTATTAATAACATCCAATATTCATGATCAGGAAACCATGATCATTTATTAATCAACAAGCTAGTTTAACAAGAGGCTTACTAGGACTTCTTTTATATTACACAAAACACAAGTATTAATGTTTCCGCTTAATACAATGTTAGCATGGAATGTAAACACTTATCATAATCACAAAGATATAATAATAACCACTTTATTATTGCCTCTTGGGCATATCTCCAGTAGGACGTGCTGCAGAACACCTGGTGGGTGCTCCTGCTATCGCCGCTGAAGAGGCTGCGTGGGAGGCCCGTGCCGTCAGTCACGTGGCCGGTGGTGCTGCCCGGGGTGCGATGGCGCAAATCTGGCGACTCGTTGAGGTCGACGGGGAAGCGAAAGGCGTCGACAGTCTCTCTCTCCGCGAATTCAGGGGAGTAGCGGGCGCGACCGTCCATTTGGGACATACGCATCCGCGAGAGCGACGGTGCCTCCGCGAAGTACCCCGGCGATGAGGGTGAGGCGATGTGTCTAGTGAGTGGGTAGCTGGCGCTTCCGGCTTTGGACGGACTGCCACCAAAGCTAAGGCACATTGTAATATCCCAGGTAATGGGGTTACAAAAATAGAGGAAACAGATGTGTGCATTGCATTCATGCATAGAAAATCCGGGGAATTTTCACGCTTTAAAGTAAAACAGTCACAGTAACTGAAGTTTCACTTGACCTTGATGGAATAGAAGTAGATCATCAAGCCAAGTGCTATAAACCACAATGTGACTTTGTTAAAACCTTGCTTTGGGAAAAGATGATTTGATCTAAGGGGTTAGATCAAATGAAATTAAAACCAACACAAGAACATATGAATCAAGGATCAACTACTTGATCTTATTTAAGATCACAACATGGTATTCTTTGCCATAACATATGAACATCCATTTAATTTGAAATCAAGTAACAATAATTGGAGAAACTAGTCTTCACTTATCTTTTCCATGTCCTAAGACTAATCTATGATCCTACCATGAAACCTCATGGTATTGATTCCACTTAAAACATGGAATCATGACAAGGAGATCAACTTTAGAAATATATATACTCTTCTCTATTCCAAATAGTTTTCCATCAAACCTAAAGAGGTGAGAGTTCTATAATAATTATTAGAGAAGCAATAACAAATCTTGAGCTAAACCTTGGATATACATCCAAGTATTCAAATCATCATCTTTAAGAGGAACCCTAGGATATTATTCAGACCTTTCCTAGAGAGAGAACCCATTTATGTTAACCATAGATATTGGTGACTACATCATTATCTTTGGAGAATAACCTTAGGTTAGAATTGAAGTCCTTCCCAAATGAGAGAGAGCATTCATATCAAACCTAGCCTTACCTATTAAAGACTTAAGGACAATTCTTGAACTAAAGTATTAGGACCTAAACCATTTCTCTTTGAAATGATGGGATAACCTAATATCACATGGAATAATACCATATCCATGAATTGATAAAGTAAGGAGGAGATTAATTAAACCAAGATAGCCAAGTGGAGATTTAGACTAAATACCTATTGAGATATTGTGAATACACCATAAATCCTAGAATAACTATTCCTATATGAGAGAATCCAACCTATGGTGTTATACTCAAGATAGTTGAGGCAACACTTAAATTTAAGGGAGAGAACTATCCATATAACCAGATGATTATATCATCATGGATTAAGTAGAACCCTAACATAATATCTCAGGCATTCTCCTGGGATATAAAACTATTGAGACAACCATGACCAGGTCCATCCTAGAAAGTAAAATAGAAGTGCTATACATTAGTTGATCAGGACAATGCTTGATCATGGAAGTGGGAAACCTATTTAATGAGAGATACCTTAGGAAGTCAAACCTTGATCATTATAAATTGAGTAATGATCATAAACCCTAAGAACTTGAGGTAATGATATCAAGAACAAGTTGATCATGTCTAACCAGGATCATGCTCTTGAAGTATCTGAGGATAAGTTAAACCCTAACAGGATAAGCGAGATATCATTAACCACATGAAATTATAAGGAGATCAATAGTAAGCAACCCTAGGCTTAAATCCCAACCTTAACTTGTGAACCACTTGGTGATCACAAGTATAATTCTACCACAATTACATTCCACCTATTCTTCACTTAAGAACAACAAGAAAACCTCTAGCGTCAAACTCTATACTTTATATGGTGAGAAACCATCCATCCATATGACCAAAGTTAACTATAAAAAGAACTATAACCAATGTAGTTACTTTAATGATAAATTGATGATAATAATAGAAGTTAATTGGTACCAATTCTCAAATCCTTAGTAATTAGGGAAGCACATAAGATATGAAGCAAGTAACCATCTTATTATGGTTAGGGGAGAATTAGAACCCTAGCATTGCACTCTCATGCTTAATTATTGAACATAAGAGACACCCAATGCTAAAACCCAAACCCAAACCCATGTGTGGTTATTAACCACTTAGCTTTATAATTAAGACCAACCCATAATGAGAGTAATATCTACCTTAGGTATTTCATGGTGTTATTAAAATATAACACTAGTGCTAACTTTGAAATGGGATTATAATAATGCTTACAAGGCCTTAACAAATAGATGCTCACATAAAATATTATGCAAGTAATCAAATTATTAAGTAAGCAATCAAGCCCCTATAAATATTCAGGTACATGAAATCATGCCATTAGATCAACTCCTTAAATTATAAAATTTAGGACACATAAGATAACACCCTTGAAATCCTATTTAAAAATAGGAAATTAAGCATTAAGACCACAATGCATTAATGAATTCTTGCTAGATAAAACAAAGAAACATATAACCTGCTATAAAAGGTATTACAAGTATTATAAATACTTGGAATTCCAATAAAAAGAAAAGAGAATTTGTATTTGTTAACATACCTAATTAAAATATTATGTATGTTTAAACTATCAAATTATTAACAATCAAAATAGTAAGTCTCAAGTAGAATTTTTACTTAAGAGGTAATTGCTAAGTTAAAAGTATTTGCAAATATCTGCAAGGCAGAATTAAATTCAAATTTGAATTCAACAAATAGAAATTGAAAACAGAAAATAAAAAAACAGAAAAAGGAAAAGGGGAACAAGGCCTCACCTGACTTACCTGGAAGGCCACCGAGCCCAGCAGTAGCCCACCAACACGGCCCAAGACACGACCCAACGCTAACCCACTTACCCCTTCGTTTAAAAAAAACTGGGGAGGCGTCGTCCTCATCCCTTCCTGGCGCATGGTGGACACCACGACGCCGTGGCCTGCTTCTCCTCGTCGCTGGCAGCACCTCCTCGACCGACCGCATGACGAGGCACGCCCTGGCGTTGTATAAAGGCTCGCGACGACCTCTCGTTCCCGAGTTTCTTCCTCCTCTCAATTTTTCCCCTTCCTACCGAAACCCTAGTCACCGGCCATTCAACCTCGCCGTCGATAGAGACCATCCCCAACCTCGCCGTGGACACCATCGTGACCACCGTCCTTGACTTGTTAATACCGCAAAAAGAATCGAGCAGCCACGCTGAGAATCGTCGCCGACGACCTCGTCTTCCCCGACACCGGCGCCGACGAAATCCGGCGATTCCATCCACCATTAAGCTCGCCGTCAAGTTCTACAGACTCCTGGTGAGCTCCTCAATCATCCAGTGTGCTCGCCTTGATCGATTAGGCATCGTAGTGTCGTCGCCGCACGCGCCTATTTCCGCCGCCGCGGTACACCGTCACCGGCCAAGCTCCGGTGGCCATAAAGTGGCGGCGAGACCACCACTGTATTCCCCTCGTTGTTCTGCTTCGGACTAAACTACTCGCTCATCCGCGGGAGCACCATAGAGCCGCCGCCGTCGACGACTTGCTCGCCGGCAGTGAGCCTCCCTGCCACCTCGTCAATTTTGACTCCGGTCAAAGGAGACGTGGCAGCTGACGTGTCTCAGGCCCACAAGTCAGTGTCTCAGAGGGTAGACACTCCAGGTAGCTTTAGTACTTTGTTTCGTTTTAATTCAAATCTTATCTAATTGCTGCAACTTCAAATAATTATAGAAAACTAATAAAAACTCAGAAAAATAAATATAAGATATTAAAATTCTTATAAAAGTAAACTCTATCCAATAAAAATATAAAATGAAATTTTTATTTTTAATAAAAAATTTAATTATTTAATACTTGTTATTTAAGCCTTTAATTTTAATTCTAATTACAATTAAAATTCGGAAATTAAGAAAACATTAATAAAATAAATAAAACCAGTAAGCAAATAAAGAAAACATGAAAACTCATTTTCTTTATTTGTTATCCTATTCAATTTCTATTAGTGGAAATTAAAACCCTAAATAATAATTACCCTAATTATTAATTATTTAAAAATGATAAATACCAAATTCAATATTTTTTTATTTAGAAGTTATTAATAACTTCAAATTCAAAATGAAGTTATTAATCATAGAACTCCATGGTAAATAGTAAACCCTAGTTCCATATGGTAGAAAACTAGGAACTCATCATTTCACGTGTAATCCCAAACCCTAAATTCATTTAGAAACCTAGCTCTATTATTACATGTGAATTCTAATTTGCTTCTACACCTAAACCCTAGGCTAGGACATGTGATCAAGAGACTTTGTTTTCATACCTAAATCCATAATTAGCCACCAAGTGCATATCTAGGTCCACATAAAATATAGGAGCCTATCACTAAGACTTTAGCATTCCATGTGTTCATCTTCATCAGACCTAGATAATCAAGTAGGGTTAACCAAGTGTAAACCCTAGATCCTATTACCAAAACAATCATCCTTAATTATCCATGCTTAGCATCACACCATTGTGATGAACCCTAATAGCAACCATACCTACTATTTTGCATTACCTAACCATATTCCACTAAACCCTACTAGTGTTGGATATTTATCAAACATCCTATTTAGGAGTCAATTATTCCTTACTTAATAAAACCAACAGTAAACCTAGACCACCTCAACCCTAATTGATATACTTCTTATTATTTAAGAAGTATGTTCTTCAAAAGTTATTCTTTTGAAGAAAATAAGGAATCATCACCAATCCTGCCTAATAGGATCTATAGCCAATAGTCAGCTATTACCAGCATAATATACCAACCTTGATAGCAACTATTTATAATAAATTGCTCAAGATGTTTTGGCTTAATTCGACCATACAAGCCCTAGTAGCTGATGAATCCAACATTGTTGGGATCCACCTCATTCTTACTCCAGAAACCAACTGGAACCATAGGAATCCATAGAACCCACCAAACCTAATTATCATACTTGTTCTTTATTAAAGAACATGTTCTTCAAAAGTTATTCTTTTAAATTATATAATAAGTAACCATCAACCATGCACTATAAGGACTTAAAACTGACAACTGCTCTTTACTTATTATACAACTACTATTCCTGGGTGTGTATGATTGTTACTATGCATGTTACCACTTGCTTATGATTCTAAAACAACACAAACCTGAATAAGAACCTTGTTTGTGACTCACTCTAAAAGTGCAACAAACCCTGAACCAATCATAACCACTCACTAATCCTAAATCATCGGGGTTAGGTCACGCTTAGAGCGATTGCATCTCATACTTATGCATTATGGCATCCTTGCAAATCTTTTAAACATCGTCCTTACTGGACGATGATGCTATTTCAGAATTTGGAATTATTGCGTATCGAAGACTTTGCCTGCATAATCTTGCAGTCAAGAAAGGCAAGTTCATCACTTGCTCATGTCATTCGAGTATTTTTACCAAATTACTTGCAAAGTATTATGTTTATCACTATTGCATAAAAACCAAAACCACTATTTTCATAACTATGAATATGACTATGTGGTGGGCAATGGAACCATGGATTGTGTTGATATGGTGGAGGTTCCATTGCAAGGGTTTATATCCATCTAAGATTAAACAACAAATGTCGTCCAGTGATTCTTGTGCCGTAATACCCGTGTTAACCATAAGATCCGGAGTGGGACGGAGTAGTCAAAAGTGTTTCCACCTCTCGTTCATCAACGGATGCTCATTACTGGGTGCACATGATCTTGCGAGACATGATGCAGGGGTGGGAACCCGTAGAAGTCCCAACGGTAATGAGGTCTATGATGGGTTGCAACTGCCGGCGTAGGAATGTATGGTAGAGCCCTGCATTGACGTCGTGGTCGGGGTCCACCCTGAAATATATGGGAATAATGGGACCGGCGTGGATCCAGGGTCGGAGTTTGCAGCAAAGGGTGGGTGTTCGAGGTAGCGGACGAACATGATTGGCTAGACCTTATACCGGGCCTCACACCAAAGGAAGTGTGGACGAGCCTGCAACTCGGTTGGCACCAAGGTTAAGATCTCTTATGGGTAAAGCAACACACCTCTGCAGAGTGTAATGAATCGTGACCTATCACTCCCTGTTCCGGGATATGGAACTGCGAACGCTGCCGGAAAGGAGCTCCATGAAGCTCTAGTAAACCGGTGAAGGCTGACGGACATAGTTCTTCTGAATAAAAGCAACCTCTTGAAGAAATGATTATGAAAACCTGCATTGGTATTAGACTTTCTGGTCTAATGCTGTAGTTAGTGCATTAAACACCTCTTTCCTATAATGAACTTGTTGAGTACGCTCGTACTCATACCACTCTTAAATCCCCTTCTTAGATATGAAGGCATCGAAGGAAGATCTACAGTGCAACTCGAAGACCGAGGAGTCAACAACAACTTCAAGGGACAGGACCCTGTCAGAAGAGTCAAATACTACATCCAACAAGGAGAAAACCTAGAGTAGCCATAGAAGGGAACTAGCTTCCTAAACCTAGCTCCTATTTAGCTAGAATCTATTCTTAGCCTCTATAGCTAGTTAAATACTCTACAAATAGAGTTCGTGATAAGACTAGACTACGAGTAGTTCTTCTGGAGTTTATTCGCAGCTTTACCTCTCATTGTAAAGTAGGAGGCTGTGACGATCTTATGTAATAGAGTCAATGTTGTAATTCTATAGACATGCCTTGGACCCGCATATGTTTCTGTTGTACCACTCTAAGTGATATAATACTAGTGGAACGGTGTTTCATTGGTGTTATATCAGACTTGCATACTACACCATGCAGTGGTATGCCGGGTCATCACAGCTGGTATCAGAGCAAATGCTTTGACCTTAGGATTAAAACCCTTTAAAGGAGACCTATAGGATTGGTAGTGTCTATAGGAAGTTTTCTTAGTTAAACCAAATATTCTTATGACTTGAGATGGATATTCACTTGAGAATAATCCTGACACACTTGAGTCAACATTTCTTACCTATCTTTCCTAAGTAAAGTTAGCTAATCCCAGAGATGTAGCACACCATTACATTATTAAAACAATAGATGAGTAGATCACAGTTGGTATACAATTCATGGTAGTCCAAAGAGAGGATACTACCATAAGGAAGATATCCTATTGGAAGATGTGTACCAACACATGTTATAGTTAAATAAGAATTACTCAGACCTGTACTAGAAGTAATATCAAGTGATGAAGATAATTAAGATATCCCAATAGAAGATGTAGACCCAGATAAGTAATGAGTAAGTAAAATTATCTAGACGTGTGAAACAATTGATAGTAAGTGATAACTCTGAGTTGTGTGAGGTAGTATAGACCATGATGAGTCAATCATGGGAGGTAAGGAAGAGAGATAGGAATAATATATGACTACTTACATGGTAGAGATAGAAATCATATATGATTCACCTGAGAATCGTTATGTGATGGACTAGAATATCATAAATACTTAGGAGGAGTTTGATAAGAAGTTAGACGCGAAACAATAGAGTAAGAGTTGTGTTCCAGAACCATGGGAACTGTGTCAAGTACATCAGAACCCTAGTTATATGGTAAGAACACATGGAACTATAGGAGCTATATTCCAATAGTTATGTGTTTAGAGTAACGATGTTGGAACCTAAAGATATCATGTGAGGTATTCCTCAACAAAAAGGGAAGTTAAATTAGTACTTCCAAAGAAAATTAGGTTAACCTTAACTATTCCAGACCACTTTGTGTCAAGTTTATCTCATTGCAATTGTGCAATTAAGGTAAATGTTGAGACAAATAGTAGAATCCCATATACTCGTGCTAAGTATCACGATATAAACCAATCTTATGTGGTGTTATATACTATACATCAGAGCCTGATGTTTAGAGACGTCTTACTCAATAATTATATTCAGGCTTATGATGATGTGTATTATATGCACAAAGCTGAATCTTCTTGGATTTTTATTGGATTTTCAGGGTTTGACTAGATCCATACATGAAGTTCGACGTTGATATGCAAATGCATGTTGTAATATCAAGTTCTTACTTGATGCTATAGATCTAGAGGGTAATGGTATTCGTGTGAGGAAGTGACGAATTCTGAAGATTCTGAAGACAAGATGAAGGATCATCAGTGAAAGGAAATAAAGTTGTGGGAAGCAACCACAATACTCTGAAGGAAGTACAACTAAAACTCATGCTTAACCTCAACAGAGGAGTACTTTAGTACATATGAAGCATGAAGGTGAGAAATATGATGATTGCGGAGAAGTAGAAGTAGAACCATAGTCATTATGAAAGAGGGAATGCATGGGAAATCACTTAGGATACTATATTCATAGTGTCAGCTAGTGGTTTTCTTGCAAAATAAACCCTGAATGAAGGAAGATGACATAGGAAACCATAGCAGATATAAGAAGACCACAGTTGGTTTTAGAAGACCACAGTTGGTATAGGATCAATACTGCGAGATGAAGTAGAGGATGTCTCGTCCAGTTGATTAGCACCAATACTAGAATCCATTTTTAGATAACAAATAGCCACAATTGATATCAAGTAGTCCGTAACTAGATTATTTGTACCAAGAAGTGGTTAACAAATAAAACTTTATTAGCCAAATGATTATGACATATAAACATTCAGTCGAAAGATTCCCATTGGAAGTCCACAACTGAGTGGATAAACCACACAGATTCTTCGTGAGACTTTTAGAAAAGTACAACCCATAAGCTAGACCTAGACCAATATTCCAATCATAAGTCCAATAGTTGGAAGAAAAGGAGTTGAAGAACATAAGTAAACTCTAAGGGGTAGAGTAATGATTGAGTGGAATATACAATAACTCAATATTTTGAGCCAGCTTGATGAAGAAGGTCTGAACTAAGAGGAAGTTCGATCTTATTTTCATAAGATTGTTGAACACTACTTTCAGAAGGATGTCAGACCAGAAGCCGAGATTTATACTCGAGGAAGCATGAAGTGGACCATAACTTGAGAAAGTGAGTAGTATTTACTCAGAAGTACGAAAGCTTAAGTAAGTCAAGCATAAAGAAGTTGGACGAAGAAAATACTATAGGCTCAATAAAGCTCAAGATAGCCAAAGACCGAAGAAGATTGAACACATCAATACCAAAGACTAATAGAATGATTCCTTTCATGGAACCTAAATGCCCCAAAACAGTTATAGGTATCCACTATAAACCATGATTGGATGGACTAAATGAGTCTAATCCATTCTTAGGGAAATAAATACTCAAGACTATTTCCATGGTAAGTACCTTACTAAGTACCATTATTGCACTTTTGGTAGTAAGGGAAAACAAAGACCTATTTAACAATTAGGAGTTTATTATCATATTAGCTTTCAAATAAGACCAGCAGCACAAGAAGAAGTCTCAATCATTGAATCTTCAATGAGAAATGAAACAAGCTTATAGAGTTGGAAGAAATCAAAGAATCAAAGTAAGAACCATGGTTCAGAGACAAACCCTAATGGATTCCAGGAAGAATCTGGACAAGGGATATATTCAATGATATCCAGTAAGATCACCACGGAGTCCGAGAAATGTCGTAGTCTGCACAAGTCAGATCCACACTCCGGAAACGTGAGAGAGTTCAAACTTCGAGGACGAAGTTTAGTTTAAGGGGTAGAGACTGTAATATCCCAGGTAATGGGGTTACAAAAATAGAGGAAACAGATGTGTGCATTGCATTCATGCATAGAAAATCCGGGGAATTTTCGCGCTTTAAAGTAAAACAGTCACAGTAACTGAAGTTTCACTTGACCTTGATGGAATAGAAGTAGATCATCAAGCCAAGTGCTATAAACCACAATGTGACTTTGTTAAAACCTTGCTTTGGGAAAAGATGATTTGATCTAAGGGGTTAGATCAAATGTAATTAAAACCAACACAAGAACATATGAATCAAGGATCAACTACTTGATCTTATTTAAGATCACAACATGGTATTCTTTGCCATAACATATGAACATCCATTTAATTTGAAATCAAGTAACAATAACTGGAGAAACTAGTCTTCACTTATCTTTTCCATGTCCTAAGACTAATCTATGATCCTACCATGAAACCTCATGGTATTGATTCCACTTAAAACATGGAATCATGACAAGGAGATCAACTTTAGAAATATATATACTCTTCTCTATTCCAAATAGTTTTACATCAAACCTAAAGAGGTGAGAGTTCTATAATAATTATTAGAGAAGCAATAACAAATCTTGAGCTAAACCTTGGATATACATCCAAGTATTCAAATCATCATCTTTAAGAGGAACCCTAGGATATTATTCAGACCTTTCCTAGAGAGAGAACCCATTTATGTTAACCATAGATATTGGTGACTACATCATTATCTTTGGAGAATAACCTTAGGTTAGAATTGAAGTCCTTCCCAAATGAGAGAGAGCATTCATATCAAACCTAGCCTTACCTATTAAAGACTTAAGGACAATTCTTGAACTAAAGTATTAGGACCTAAACCATTTCTCTTTGAAATGATGGGATAACCTAATATCACATGGAATAATACCATATCCATGAATTGATAAAGTAAGGAGGAGATTAATTAAACCAAGATAGCCAAGTGGAGATTTAGACTAAATACCTATTGAGATATTGTGAATACACCATAAATCCTAGAATAACTATTCCTATATGAGAGAATCCAACCTATGGTGTTATACTCAAGATAGTTGAGGCAACACTTAAATTTAAGGGAGAGAACTATCCATATAACCAGATGATTATATCATCATGGATTAAGTAGAACCCTAACATAATATCTCAAGCATTCTCCTGGGATATAAAACTATTGAGACAACCATGACCAGGTCCATCCCAGAAAGTAAAATAGAAGTGCTATACATTAGTTGATCAGGACAATGCTTGATCATGGAAGTGGGAAACCTATTTAATGAGAGATACCTTAGGAAGTCAAACCTTGATCATTATAAATTGAGTAATGATCATAAACCCTAAGAACTTGAGGTAATGATATCAAGAACAAGTTGATCATGTCTAACCAGGATCATGCTCTTGAAGTATGTGAGGATAAGTTAAACCCTAACAGGATAAGCAGATATCATTAACCACATGAAATTATAAGGAGATCAATAGTAAGCAACCCTAGGCTTAAATCCCAACCTTAACTTGTGAACCACTTGGTGATCACAAGTATAATTCTACCACAATTACATTCCACCTATTCTTCACTTAAGAACCACAAGAAAACCTCTAGCGTCAAACTCTATACTTTATATGGTGAGAAACCATCCATCCATATGACCAAAGTTAACTATAAAAAGAACTATAACCAATGTAGTTACTTTAATGATAAATTGATGATAATAATAGAAGTTAATTGGTAGAAGATAAAACCAATTCTCAAATCCTTAGTAATTAGGGAAGCACAAAAGATATGAAGCAAGTAACCATCTTATTATGGTTAGGGGAGAATTAGAACCCTAGCATTGCACTCTCATGCTTAATTATTGAACATAAGAGACACCCAATGCTAAAACCCATACCCAAACCCATGTGTGGTTATTAACCACTTAGCTTTATAATTAAGACCAACCCATAATGAGAGTAATATCTACCTTAGGTATTTCATGGTGTTATTAAAATATAACACTAGTGCTAACTTTGAAATAGGATTATAATAATGCTTACAAGGCCTTAACAAATAGATGCTCACATAAAATGTTATGCAGGTAATCAAATTATTAAGTAAGCAATCAAGCCCCTATAAATATTCAGGTACATGAAATCATGCCATTAGATCAACTCCTTAAATTATAAAATTTAGGACACATAAGATAACACCCTTGAAATCCTATTTAAAAATAGGAAATTAAGCATTAAGACCACAATGCATTAATCAATTCTTGCTAGATAAAACAAAGAAACATATAACCTGCTATAAAAGGTATTACAAGTATTATAAATACTTGGAATTCCAATAAAAAGAAAAGAGAATTTGTATTTGTTAACATACCTAATTAAAATATTATGTATGTTTAAACTATCAAATTATTAACAATCAAAATAGTAAGTCTCAAGTAGAATTTTTACTTAAGAGGTAATTGCTAAGTTAAAAGTATTTGCAAATATCTGCAAGGCAGAATTAAATTCAAATTTGAATTCAACAAATAGAATTTGAAAACAGAAAATAAAAAAACAGAAAAAGGAAAAGGGGAACAAGGCCTCACCTGACTTACCTGGAAGGCCACCGAGCCCAGCAGTAGCCCACCAACACAGCCCAAGACACGGCCCAACGCTAACCCACTTACCCCTTCGTTTAAAAAAAACTGGGGAGGCGTCGTCCTCATCCCTTCCTGGCGCATGGTGGACACCACGACGCCGTGGCCTGCTTCTCCTCATCGCTGGCAGCTCACCTCGACCGACGGCGTGACGAGGCACGCCCTGGCGTTGTATAAAGGCTCGCGACGACCTCTCGTTCCCGAGTTTCTTCCTCCTCTCAATTTTTCCCCTTCCTACCGAAACCCTAGTCACCGGCCGTTCAACCTCGCCGTCGATAGAGACCATCCCCAACCTCGCCGTGGACACCATCGTGACCACCGTCCTTGACTTGTTAATCCCGCAAAAAGAATAGAGCAACCACGCTGAGAATCGTCGCCGACGACCTCATCTTCCCCGACACCGGCGCCGACAAAATCCGGCGATTCCATCCACCATTAAGCTCGCCGTCAAGTTCTACAGACTCCTGGTGAGCTCCTCGATCATCCAGTGTGCTCGCCTTGATCGATTAGGCATCGTAGCGTCGTCGCCGCACGCGCCTATTTCCGCCGCCGCGGTACACCGTCACCGGCCAAGCTCCGGTGGCCATAAAGTGGCGGCGAGACCACCACTGTATTCCCCTCGCTGTTCTGCTTCGGACTAAACTACTCGCTCATCCGCGGGAGCACCACAGAGCCGCCGCCATCGACGACTTGCTCGCCGACAGTGAGCCTCCCTGCCACCTCGTCAATTTTGACTCCGGTCAAAGGAGACGTGGCAGCTGACGTGTCTCAGGCCCACAAGTCAGTGTCTCAGAGGGTAGACAGTCCGGGTAGCTTTAGTACTTTGTTTCGTTTTAATTCAAATCTTATCTAATTGCTGCAACTTCAAATAATTATAGAAAACTAATAAAAACTCAGAAAAATAAATATAAGATATTAAAATTCTTATAAAAGTAAACTCTATCCAATAAAAATATAAAATGAAATTTTTATTTTTAATAAAAAATTTAATTATTTAATACTTGTTATTTAAGCCTTTAATTTTAATTCTAATTATAATTAAAATTCTAAAATTAAGAAAACATTAATAAAATAAATAAAACCAGTAAGCAAATAAAGAAAACATGAAAACTCATTTTCTTTATTTGTTATCCTATTCAATTTCTATTAGTGGAAATTTAAACCCTAAATAATAATTACCCTAATTATTAATTATTTAAAAATGATAAATACCAAATTCAATATTTTTTTATTTAGAAGTTATTAATAACTTCAAATTCAAAATGAAGTTATTAATCATAGAACTCCATGGTAAATAGTAAACCCTAGTTCCATATGGTAGAAAACTAGGAACTCATCATTTCACATGTAATCCCAAACCCTAAATTCATTTAGAAACCTAGCTCTATTATTACATGTGAATTCTAATTTGCTTCTACACCTAAACCCTAGGTTAGGACATGTGATCAAGAGACTTTGTTTTCATACCTAAATCCATAATTAGCCACCAAGTGCATATCTAGGTCCACATAAAATATAGGAGCCTATCACTAAGACTTTAGCATTCCATGTGTTCATCTTCATCAGACCTAGATAATCAAGTAGGGTTAACCAAGTGTAAACCCTAGATCCTATTACCAAAACAATCATCCTTAATTATCCATGCTTAGCATCACACCATTGTGATGAACCCTAATAGCAACCATACCTACTATTTTGCATTACCTAACCATATTCCACTAAACCCTACTAGTGTTGGATATTTATCAAACATCCTATTTAGGAGTCAATTATTCCTTACTTAATAAAACCAACAGTAAACCTAGACCACCTCAACCCTAATTGATATACTTCTTATTATTTAAGAAGTATGTTCTTCAAAAGTTATTCTTTTGAAGAAAATAAAGAATCATCACCAACCCTGCCTAATAGGATCTATAGCCGTAGTCAGCTATTACCAAGCATAATATACCAACCTTGATAGCAACTATTTATAATAAATTGCTCAAGATGTTTTGGCTTAATTCGACCATACAAGCCCTAGTAGCTGATGAATCCAACATTGTTGGGATCCACCTCATTCTTACTCCAGAAACCAACTGGAACCATAGGAATCCATAGAACCCACCAACGCTGCCGGAAAGGAGCTCCATGAAGCTCTAGTAAACCGGTGAAGGCTGACGGACATAGTTCTTCTGAATAAAAGCAACCTCTTGAAGAAATGATTATGAAAACCTGCATTGGTATTAGACTTTCTGGTCTAATGCTGTAGTTAGTGCATTAAACACCTCTTTCCTATAATGAACTTGTTGAGTATGCTCGTACTCATACCACTCTTAAATCCCCTGCTTAGATATGAAGGCATCGAAGGAAGATCTACAGTGCAACTCGAAGACCGAGGAGTCAACAACAACTTCAAGGGACAGGACCCTGTCAGAAGAGTCAAATACTACATCCAACAAGGAGAAAACCTAGAGTAGCCATAGAAGGGAACTAGCTTCCTAAACCTAGCTCCTATTTAGCTAGAATCTATTCTTAGCCTCTATAGCTAGTTAAATACTCTACAAATAGAGTTCGTGATAAGACTAGACTACGAGTAGTTCTTCTGGAGTTTATTCACAGCTTTACCTCTCATTGTAAAGTAGGAGGCTGTGACGATCTTATGTAATAGAGTCAATGTTGTAATTCTATAGACATACCTTGAACCCGCATATGTTTCTGTTGTACCACTCTGAGCGATATAATACTAGTGGAACGGTGTTTCATTGGTGTTATATCAGACTTGCATACTACACCATGCAATGGTATGCCGGGTCATCACACACATGTCGGCCTCGGCTTTGTGCGCCTCAGCGGTGAGGCAGCGCCTTTTGCGGCCGGCCATCATGATGGCGCAATGGTGTTTCTCCTCAACCCACGCCTCATGCGACATGCTTTCCGGCTTCTCCTTCGGCGCCACCATGTGCAGCTTCGCCGTCGCCTTCGCTGTCTTCACCAGAGCTCTCTTCTTCGGGAGTATGGCGGTGGCAAGGTTTTTTTTTGCGACGTGAACTAGATGGGCGCGGGATACAGAGCGATGGGAAGGAGAAATGAGCGGCAGATGGGAGGGGATTACCCTTAAAAATTGTAGCATTTTGGTTCATGTGGCTACCAAGGTGGGCCCCACCCGGAAAAACCCCGATGGCACGAGGCACCGACGTGCCCGATTTGTGCCCTTTGCAAAGGGGCCGGCACCGGGTTGCATGCGCTTCGATTGGGCTCGAACCCACGCCGGTGCTTTTTGGGGTGCGCTGGTGTGAGCCCAAAAACAACGTCAACCCCCAAATCATTATCGGGCCGCTATCTCGGCCACCGGTGGAGATGCTCTAAGAGAAACTCTAGCAGACACCCCAAACCGCAAACCTCAAAGACGCGTTTGCAGGTCAAAAAAATCGTGTTTTGGGAGCTGAAAAAGACCTCCACAGACTAGACAATGTAAAACGAGACACTGAAAAAGCATATTCGGGAATCTTAAAAAAAGGTTTTCTACTCCACCAGCCTCCCCGCCGGCCAGCCGCTCGCACGGCCACCGCCCGCACGGCCACCGTCAGCCCCGCGCCCTGCCCCGCTGGCCGTGCGCTGTTGTCGTCCCACGCGCTGCTCGGTGCTAGCCGATCGCCCCGCCCCTACGGCAGCCCTACTCGCCGCATGCTACCCCTCGCCCTTCGCCCCCATGCGCCACTGGACGCGCTGGCTGCTCGCTTTTGCCCCGCCCTCCAGCCACCGACCGCAGTTGGCTGCTCCGCTTTGTCCCGCCCGTGTGCGCCTGAGTACAACCAATGTGCAGTTCCAACAAGTACCATCCAATTTTGCGTCTCCGGCTGGATTAGTTTGGAGTTTCGCCAGAATTTGGCCATACTCCGGCGAGTCTACCGGCTAAAGATGTCTGCGCAAGGTGATATTTTCAATCAACAGCACATTGACCGTATCTAGGTTGGCCTGCAAAAACGCCTTCGAAACTCCAACTATGGAGGTCGTGAGCTCGTATCCAAGTTGGCCGCCAATTTTTTTTAAGGATTTGACCATTTTAAGATGTCTGGTCTTGAAAAAAACACCCCAAACCTTTAATCCGGCCTGCAAATTTGCAGGTTTGATCAATTTACAGTGTCTGCTAGAAATGCTCTAACTGTTACTTATTTTGGAGGATCCACATTTCTGAGGATCCACCCGAGCAACCGCCAGATGTTATGTGGGAATTTCTAGTTGTTTTCTCGTCGTATCCTTATTTTACTGTAAAATAATTGAAAATTGGTGTTTTTTAAAAAAGTAGATAACGGTAGATGTGGGAATTTCTAGATGATAGTATATCAACTAGGCAATATCTCTCCATTTCCTCTTAGAATAATCACATGTCTGAGACCATGTAATTGAATTAACCAAATCTTTGTTTATAAAAATACATATTCAGATGTTAGTGATTGCTTTTTAATAACTAAATATGGAAGTACTTCATATTCACATGTTAATGTCAAATTTCTATCATTCTCTGTTAGAAAATTAGGATGTAAGGCTAGGATGAATTGTCAACCTTTTTAGTATTTGCTGGTTTCTTTTAGTTTTAGCACTTAGCAGTCAACCAGGCATCTAGAGGTGACTGCATGAGTGAACTTGAGCTTAAGGTTTCTGTCATATAATAGTGTCGAGCTTTTAATCATTTGTTGTTATAAGATATATGCGCTGCCACACCCTCCTCTTGTAATTGGACTGAACCTGGGTGCGAGATTTGTAGTGCCGCAGTACCCAAAATGCCCACAGACGCCTCAAAATACTGCACAAAATCTTGTGCAGCTCGCACGTGGACCCTTGGATCAACCCAAATGAATGATCCATAATGATCTGATGTACTGCTGAAAAACGTCCCTTGTTTTAGATCTTGTAGGATTTAACCTTACGGCTCTCTCCACTGTCATCTTTTTCATGATTAACGTGTACTCTGTTCAGTCTTTCCAACCCTCTTGGCAGTTGCTGTTTCGTAAAACAAAAAACTTCTTACGATAAGAGGGTTGCCTTTTCAACAAAGGCATAGTGAGTAGTGACCAGCTTCGTCTGTTGTGCTTCTATTTGCATCTGCATTCCCTCGCTGAACTTTGGACCCAGAGCATCCACATCTTGTGGCTGAGATCTAGCAGTACATGCGGTAGTCCAATACTAGGTCTTAGTGAAAATCACAAAAGCCGACTCGTACCACACTCCTCATGGCAAACATGAAACTTGAAGTAAATAAGCTAAAGAACAGATGCCATTTGTCAATGAGATGAAAATGACAGATGCATGCAGAAAACAATTTGCACGGAAAGTTTGTTTGGATCCATCTTCGATGGCCTGGCAAGTTAGATCTCATCAATTAGCTAGGATGCCTAGACATTATTGGTACTTTTGAGCGTACGTACGCCTTCAACGTTCAACAGCTCAATTAGGCGGACGACGATGATCCTCATTTTCATTGCTCCAAAAGGACGGGAGACTTTTCAAAGACAGAATCCTCCTGCATGGCATGCTGGCTCGATCCATAGATGGATGGTGCAAGTTTGTTCACTCCCCTTTTTGTCACATCACCCGTACGTAGGTACGTCCATCCTCCATAATGACGGCCCTAATCCAAGGAAACGGTCTTATTCGATCTCCCATGTTACTCAATGTTGCCCCTTGATCATACAATAGAAGTTGCTTCCGGCCGGGATTCGTTCCCTACTTGAAACCATAGTTGAAGAATGCGAAACCACTGCTTTTGCTGGATCAGAAATGTTTCTACCCGTTCTACACAAGTTCACATGTTTATGCGTTCGAGTGGGCACTAGAAAATAAGGGCAGACAGTTCGAGCAGATTGGAAAGAACGGTAGCTGGGGTGCACGGAATTTAGAGGGTTTTTTTTTTTGAAATGGGAAGGGAAGCCTATTCATTGAAGCGATTCACACAATCTTTTATTACGTATTCAGCAGTTTATTTTAGGCTGGTCATAGTGGTAAGTATCATGTAGTAGTATCATGCATATAATATTTGTGTATGATACTTCTATAGTGGTTAGTATCATAGAGTAGTATCATAGGCATGCAATATTTATTGCTTTTTAGAATCTCAAATGCAAATTTATGTACAAGATTTGTTTGGCATTAAATTTTCTCGTGATATACGCTGTAATACAGTATCCACCTATGTTACTCTAATCTCCTCTCCCCTCCTTAATTAGCTGCCACATCATCATTTTTGTGGGACCAATATGCATGATACTAGCACTATGGCTAGCCTTACAGGTCATGGGTCATAATTAACTAGCAAAACTAGAAGACGCATTTAAGAGTAGTTATAGCGATGAGTAATATAGAGTAGTAATATGCACGCATGCGTACTCTATGTTAAAGAACAATAGAAGAGTCAGTAGTTGGCTATATGTTTTAAGTTTTTGCCATGTCATCTATAGTCTACTTGTAGTCAGCTCATACAATAGTTAGATACAAGTATGAACTACTTTATATGTATATGGCCCACCTTGCAATCTCACAAAGTGCCTAGGAGCACGCGCTGCAGCTGACTATTATCTTGTAGCCTGCTTCTCTTCTCTCTTCTCTTCTCTCTCATCCAACTCAGCAAAATTATATTATTTTAACTTTTATAGCCTGTTGACTGTACCTTATTAGTGGATAGTAACACATATATGTGGTATTATGCAAAGTCATATTAATTACTCCACAGTGCTCTCTTTTCTCAATTAATAACATGTCATATTATTAAAATATTTAGTTGGCATTGCATGTAGTTCTATGTTACTATACAAGTTACTTTCACTATGAGTAGGCTAGTATCTAAGGTAGTATCATGCATTTTAGGCCCACAAAAATGCTGATGTGGCATATAATTAAGGAGAAGATATAGATTTAGAGTAACATAGCTGGACACTGTATCATAGCGCACGTTACGAGAAAAGTTAGTGCTAAATAGATCTTGTACACATATTTGTATTAGAATTCTACAAAACAATAAATTTAGAAGAATGTTATACTATTCTATAATACCACCTACTATAGAAATATTATCATAGACAAAAAGGATATGCATAATACTCCCTCTATGCCGGTTTATTAGGCTTATAATGGGATGCGCTGCAACCAAGGTGGTTATCTATTGGGGCCATGATAATCTTAATGGACATGATTTACCTTCGATTCTTTCTCTTTCCCATGCGCTAATTAAGGCAGAAGCCAAAAGATGGCCTAGAGCCCCAGCAAAGGATCAGATAAAAACGGAAATGAGATGCATGCACTGGTCAATTTCGTTTCACACCATTAAAGAGGAGAGAGGATACGCTAGTTTCCAGGAATTTTAGCAATTAAATCACGTATTAACTAGGAAATCTAGCCTAATTTCATGGAATACTCCTAATTTAACCACAAGCCCAGTAAACCGGCATGGAGGGAGTACTATTATATGTTACTATGCACTATGACCGGCCTAATCATCATGAAGTTTTCTAGAATTCCGTCAGCCACCTGGTTAAATGGCTTCACCTAGAATATATAGGCTCCCGCTGCCCGAACAGTCTCCGGACGGGAGATGCAAGCGGGTTCCGGGCAAAATCTCACATATACTTCAGTTTGTGATTCTAATACTCCCTCAGGCTCTAAATATTTGTCGGAGATTTAATGAATCTAGATATATTTTATGGCCCGGATCTAGATTTATTTTTGTCTATTTTCTTCTTCTAAATCTGTGACAACTATTTAAAACTGGAGGGAGTACAAAATTTGGCTCTAAAATTTTAACGGGAATTAACAGAATAACTACAAGTGGGACTTTGACGCAATTCCATTGGACAGCTTAACGATTTATCATTTTGAAACGAGACCTTGACGAAATTATAGTGGGCAAGCACAGCCAGGGGATGGGTCGTGCTGAACAGAAAGTTCTGGCTTTGGTCGCTCTCACTCAACCCCGCTAGCTAGCTCCAACCGTGCCCACCACATATTTGTCTCTGGTTCCAACTCCAAACTGGAGCACCAGCTGATAGATGTACGCATGCATGCATATCTGATCTGAGAAGGACGACAATGCATTGCACGTCTGCATCATTCACCGAATATACAGCCAGATTTTTCGTTGTTGGAATGATCAACTCTCCGAATATAAGGGCTCCTTTCCGTTGTCCTAGAACTTCAACACGTCCAAGCCTGGTCGATCAGGGCCAGAAGAGTAGGGCATGCATCGTTAATGGCGTTCCATCTCAAACGGAGCGTTGCCCAATACCTCGTTACGATGGAGTATCACATTAAAGTAGCCATATTACCCTTGTTACATAAATGGAAGCAACCATATATAATACTATTCCCTTATAATTGTCATATAGCTAAAATGAACCAGAGCAATTTTTTTTTTGCCACAACTCAACAGTAAGCTGATCAATAACAATCTCTCTTTGCCAAAACCGTGGTGCATATAAAGTACTTTGAAAAGTTAAATGATCTAACATTTGACCAAATTTATGGAAAAAAATATCCACGTCTAGAATATCAAATCGGTACCATTAGATTCACCATGATGTATATTTCCATAGGATGTACATTTAGCATTATAGTTATAAGATATTTTTCTCAATAAATTTGGTCAAACTTTAAATCGTTTGACTCCTGAAAATCTTAAATACATGATATCTTTCTATTCTTAATAGGTGATCCCATTTTCCTGCACATGCAAGGTATCCACCTTATCACACATTTTTTTCGCGAAAACGCAAAAGCCTTGCGTTTCGATGCATTGATAGATAAAGAAGAGTTTATGTACAAGTCCGAGTACGGACACAACACGCCGTACAACTCGACCCAAGAAAAGGAAAAGACTAAACTAGGGGAGTAATTGGCGCACGCCCCGGGCTCCCGCGTCCGCCCATTGCCGCGCCTCGGCCACGATGTCGTTGAATAAGGAAGTCACCGAGGGACGTGCGTTGTCGCCCTCTGCCATGCCGTAAGCATGATAATCGACGAAGTGCCTTTGCGCAGTTGGCGAGGGGCGGTCCGCACCACCAGCGACCACCACTCCGCGAAGTCGCCCTCTGCCGTGGGAGGGCCTGAGGTGGATCGGATCCACGACAGGACCTCAAACCAAACTGACCTGGAGAAGGAACATCCTGTGAGGAGGTGCCTCATGGTCTCAGCCGACTGGTCACAAAGCGGGCATCTAGGCGCGTGTGGTAGTCCTCGCCGTGCCAACCTTTCACCCGTCCAGCATATGTCGAGACAGGCCAACCAAATAAAGAACTTCACCCTAGGCGGCGCCCAGGATTTCCAGTTAAGCTTCCAGGAGCCTGATATGATCGCTCCCTGGAAGAGAGCGTCATAACAGGATCCGGCTGAATACTGGCTATCCGTCGTCCAACGCCAAACCAACCTGTCTGGTTCCGCCGAAAGTTGGGTGTCTCTGAGCCGGCCCCACAACTGCACGTATTGCCACAGTGCCAAGGCGCTCGGTGCACCTACTATGTCGGGGATCCAGGTGCGTTCAACCAACGCCTCACGGACCGTGCGCACCTTCCGTCGGCGCTACGGCACCAGGGCATACACCTCCGGCGCCATCTCCTTGATGGACTTGCCGTCTAACCACCTATCCTCCCAGAAGAGGGCGGATTCTCCGTTGCCTACCACCATGTAGGTAGAGGCAGCGAAGATGTCCAACTCCATCTTCGAGAAGTGCATGTCCAGCCCGCGCCAAGGTCGCAGGGGTCAGTGCGCATCCTCCAGATCACTGAGCAATCATAACCTGCCACTTAAGCAATTCTTCCACGTCATCATGTACATGATCCATGTAGCCATGTACTACTACCGTTATTTCCCCTTCCAAACCATGCATTGAGTCTTCCATCGTGATTCACCTTCCCCATTAGTACAACATTGATTCACCTCCACATTAGAGCAACATTTAAACTCCCGTGTGATTAAGATCCCCCACCGAATCAGCCACACAAACTTAATTGCATGCCATGCAGCTTTTCGAAGTCAATAGGCCGCCATGGCAGATTGATTACTAATTGTCGCTTCAGTTTTCCCCGTCTTAATTTCTCAATATCCCTGCAACTCCTCCAATAAAGAGTCAGTCGACTCAACGCCTTCCCATATCCCATGAATTCTCAATATCTGCAGCTCGCCGCATGGAAGAGGTCGTCCTCATTAGACACCATCCACCGCTGGGCAAGATCGACACCGCATGGTCTTCATCCACTGCTGGGCAAGATCGGCACCACAGTATATCAACGCGTATGCTGGACTCTGGTCCTTGATTCTCTAATACTAGGTTCCGTGTGCCAACGGTGGTGGTGCCCAATGAATCAGTTCGTTCTTCATAGTGATTATGTATCCAGGTGCAAGTATATTTCTCGCCCTCCACCAAAACATACAAGATTTGAAACTATCGTATGGTCAGACAAATCCTCCGTGTTTGGTATACATGGATAAACCATATCTCTTCTCCTGCCCTCTCTGAAGAATATAGTCTGCGTTGTTTCCCACAACTCTCTGCAGATTACAACAATTTTACCTCTATACCATAGATATTCTGTTGATTAGGGTGCAGCCAAGTGCTGAACAATATGGCCAGAGTGTGGCAATGCCTCTGACATAATTGTGCCACTACTTTTTCTTTGGAACTGTAAAAGTATCTTATGTATTCTTTTCCAGTATGTAGATTTTTATTTTGCGAATCAATATGTAGATGTTATTAGTACAAATAACCTACTATATACACATGTGAAGGACGTTCCAGCAATCCACCTTACCAACGTTATTTGATTTGTTAAATTCATCCATGCCTGATATACTATTGACTTCAACATCGAAGAATACAGATTTTTGTTGCTGCAACAACTACAAGATGCATGATACTCCATATAAACTGGTTGATGCACGTTGATAACAGTTTCTGGAATGAGGCTTCAACCAGTCTTCTTGCTCGATCACCTTGATCTGCAATCATTTTCAGTCAGTTGGGTTTGGTGTATATCACATAACTAGATTTCTGTGGAATTGCACAGTTATTCATGGCATCGTGTGTTGTTTGCAGGCAGGCTATCCATACATATCCAGTTAAACTAAGTTACCATGTAAGTTCTCCACATTTTATCTAACGGTTTTATGTCACATGTTCCTCTTAATGTAAAATAATACCAAATCATTTGTCGATTATATTTTAAAAGCCTATTCCATAGCTTATTTCTCTATAAGACCATATTCCTTTGTGTCAGAGATAAAAAAAAAGGGGATTCTAATCAGCATGCTCCATGAGTTCCGTGGAAGAAAATAACATTAAGATATGAATATGGCACCTTAGCATATTCTCTTAGTAACGATCAACTGTGACTGAATGCTATATGTGTTGTAGTAAAGACTAACAAGTCAGGTTATGATTCATCTTTCCATTCCTTTTGTTCTTTTGTTCTTTTTGGTAACCAAATTATTGACACTAAGTGTTTTTCTCATGTATCTTCTGCATATGCATGCAACAGCTCTCATATTTTGTAAAAGTTAATTTGTATTACTAAGTAAATGCTCACTTTCTTAACAATGTCCCTTTAAATATACAAAAAATTTGGGCTATCACTTTCTTTGCACAAATATTGGTGTCATCCCATCATATTGTAGAAGCTACTATATCTATTTAAAATATTTTTTGGCGCTTTATTTTCTACTTGGTGGCCAATCTATATATAAGGAAAATGTAAACAATTGAGCGCGTAATCCGGTGAGTTCTACATCACTGAATAGTTCTTCCCCAAAAAACTTATTTAATGACTTCTTTTATCGGCATCATCTTAGTTTTGTAGGTCAAACTCCAAAGATCAGGTTATGAAGAATTGAATACCTCTACAACTACATTTCTTATTTCGGTCAGCCAAGTTTTTTTGTAGAAAAAATTCATCATACAATGCCCGCCGCAACGCGCGGGGTATCATCTAGTTGTGGTAATGAGGGGGCACATGAGAAATTTTTGAAAGTAGAGTATGGAGGCCGGGTAGATGAAGGAGTAGGATAGCTGAGGAAACCATGAACTTGCACTATATGCAAACAAGAGATAATGCATTGTATATCCGATGATTTCTCTAAATAATGTGGAGTGCCTATGTAGGAAAGACATGGTTTGTCCGAGGTATGCGACCTAGTGATGGCGGACTGAGTGTTTGCGGCGAATCTTAGTGTTTCTTGTCCTAGAGCAGCAAAATCAGCAGTGAGGGCAGCAGCACAAAAGGAGTAGATAGCCTTATCTATTAGGATGAAAATTGAAGGTCTTGTCTTAATTGGTTTTGAAAGGGTGGATTTACTCAGGGTAAAAATCTAAGATCTGACCTTAACTCATTGTGTCTCACAATGGACTTGTTGAGAGCATTTTTTTGAGAGTGCGGACTCTGGATACCAGTGGTTTGTGTTGCAGCTACATGGTTTTATCACCGTAGCTAGATATTTTGCTTTTCTTCTTCTACTTTTGTAGTAAGGTTGTGTGTATCTGTACAATTGTAACTGGTCCGTACCTTGATGGTATTAATATATTTCATTTATCAAAAAAGTGATATAACAGCATACACCGTTCTGGCATCCTAGCTAGTTTTTATGAACTTTGACTATCACCATATATATGCGAAGAAGAAAACAAAGGATATGGAGGCAATATAGTGTTTGGAGAAGTGGCGACGGAAGATATCCGGAAGTAGAGCGTACGTACATGCACGTGGTCGCTTCCATAGAAATCGCTAGCAGTCGTGATCGCCGGTCTGTACGGTACACACAGCCAACCTAGACTGTCCCGAAACAGATGGAGCACGTGCCAGTTACATGCGCGGCCGAGATCGTTCCATGGTTCCGGCCGCGCAGTTTTGTGTGGACCACATCGGAAGATCGCACTGAAACTAGTGGTCCGGTCGGGTTGCGGACCGGCCGCGTGAAGAACTGGTGCACAGGCGATGGAGCATGCACGTACGTCCGGTTACCTGGTGCTGATGCACCGACCGACCGATGTGACGGCCGTCCGGGACCGCTCATCGCGCGCGAGGCTGTAGGCATGCGACCGCGGCTCACCGCTGGTGGTCGTTTTAGGGTATCTTCAGCGAGCCGATATATTTTGAATGTTTAAATTAATCGTTTGCGTCTGCTTGGGTCGGTTCGTCGATAACAAAATGTTTATGCGTGCGTTTGCGTTAAGGTGTCTCTAGCGGCCCGACGTATATTGTCCGCGGGTCATTATTTTGCAGAAATATAGAAAAATAGGAGAAACAAGCAAATGGTATGAACATATGGCCGTCATATTGGCTGAAATTAAGATCTCAAATAAGTTCATCACATTATGCATAAGGTATGGCACAAAATGTAGTTCAAAAGGTGCCCAAAGATGGATAGAACATCAAATATAGTCCAAAAAGAGGTCATGGTGGTTGACAATGGCGACGCACATCAGGCGTCTTGCACGCGGATTTCGGCGGGCTTCTTCAGGAACCAGCCACGGTATCGTCATCCATGTTGCTCATGTCGGCCAACATGATCCTTGTGTCCTCTGCCCTGATCTTGTCCTCGGCGTCCATCCTTCCGGCCTCGGCGTCATGCAGTTTGGCCTTTGCGTCTGCCCCTTTTTGGCCTCGACGCCCATACTTTGGACCTCAATGACCTCTTTGGTGAGGTTGAGGTAGATTGCAATTGCGGCCTCTTTTTCTAGATGCTTCTTCTCGCCCCTTAAGATCATGGCGGCTTGAGAGTCCACCATGATCTTCTCCAAGGTCTGGCTCAAAGCAAGGGTTGATACCTCCTGGGCAAGATCGGCCTTGGTAGCCTTATGGCCCCGGGGACGATGTGGCCAGGCTTTCTGCCTAGGATCGTCGTCTTCGCCGTCGACCACCAATGAGGCTGTCACATTCTTGACAGCTTCATGGTAGGCCGCATAGCGAACCCTACAATTTGACGCATGCTTCAGCATTTCCCGGCAATGGAGAAGCCCTTCATATGTGTTGCCTTGAACTTCTCCAAGGCCATGGGCACCTGCAATTGGTAAATGTTAGGTTCATGGTTTGCTTACATAGATGGAATGATGATGCTCGTTTCTTTACCACTCCAAGCACGCCCACGCCGCTCTGGGGGGTGGGCAACAAAATGATCGACGGTGGCGCAGAACTTGGAGGTCTCTTGCTTGATGTAGTTCCATCTTTTTCTGATGGACTCTTCCGTGCGATCGCTCTTCATCTCGTAGGGCGTGCGAGGCTTTCTCTCTTCGTACTCCTGGACCACCTTCGCCCGGTAGACCTTTCCATTTTGTTGGGCACCATTTATGCAGTCATGGCTGGTCGCGAGCCACGCTTCGCACAAGCATTTGACCTCGTCATCGTTGAAGCCGCTCATCCTATGGCACCCCATTCTTCTTGCCAGCATCATCCCTAGCCAGGACATGCCCTGTTGGCAACTCCTTATCGGCATCGATGTAGACGGTTGTTGCCTGCGTCGGCTGGGTGGAGACCAACCGTTCGCCATCGATGTCCACCCCATCATGCGTCTGTGCCCACTGATCCTACATCCCTGTCCTGACGCCGCCTTCGCCGCTGAAGCCGCAGCTGAAGATCATGGCCTGGATATCGCCCTCATTGCGTCCCGTCCAATAGGCCTACGAATCACCGGACATCAGACGAAAGAGAGCAGACGTACCGGGTCGTCCATCGTTGGGGCAGATGTTGTCATTTCCTCAAACAAAGGTGCGGGCCACCGGCATGCTCTCATCCGGGACCTGTCACGTCTTATATGTCGTGGTCGGGCATGAGTCAATACTCCACGGCGTACGGTTCAGGTTGGGAACCAGGGACCCGTTGAAGTGCACATGCCCGGCACCGGAAGCGAACCGCGACATCGCGTGGACCTGAGAGGGTCCAGGCGTTCCAGGATGCAACTGGGAACTTACCGTGCTCACCGAAGAGGTCGGGGAGCGACGCCCACGATCATATCTTGCTTGACGAGGAGCATGGCCTCCGCTAGGCTCGAATGGAGGCCAGGATGGAGGACGACATGGGCGCCGGCTTTCACCTGCAACAACCACGCAATTTGGGCAGCGGAATGTGCCTGTTGGGTGGCCGCCACTGCATTCCTCTCCTTCATTTTCTTGCACCGGCCGCGATGCTTCGCAGCCTATACGCCTTTCTCCTACTTCGATAGCAACTTCTTTGGCGCCTATGGCTTAGCTTCCTGGCCACCGGTGGCGGCACACTTTGAGTCGGCGGAGATGCGGTCTCCATTCGGGCTGTGGTGGTGGCTAGGGGGGAGTCTGGGGTGGTGGCTGCGAGGGCTCCCTCAGAACCCATGGTGGCTACGGCGACGAGGACGTCCATCGGAATGGGCTGCAGTGTTGGCGTCGGTCTACTTTGATTTTCGGGCTGGGAATGGCTACTGGCGGTAATGTTAGAGGCGTCCCAGCCACTGATGCAGGGTCCTACATGAGATTCGGCGGTCAACTTGGCGCGTCCGCGAAGACGCAAACTCCGCATATTTGGGCCAGGTTTGCGTCTCCGCGGACAGCGCGGTTACTATGCGTCGGGGCGCTGGGCCTGGTCCAAGACGTATTTTTCGACTGCGTAGACGCAAACGGTCACTCAACATCTGTTTGCGTCACCCAATTAGAGATGCCCTTACCTTAGCTTTGGGGTAGCTACCTAGCTATCCTTACACGCCGCTAAGAGCATCTCCAGCCACGTCCCCCAAAGGGATTTGGAGCGCGCCGGACCAAAAAAACATCCCCATCTGCGTGCCCCAAAGCCTCTTTTTGTCCAGCGCGGCTCAATACGGTGTCCGGCGCCCCGAGCCGTCCCCGTTACAGAGGGGACGCTCCGAGCACGCCGGACACAATAGAAAGCGAGGCGAGGCGACGCGGGCCCAACGCGTCAGCGTGTCATTCAAGTTTAAACCTAACCTTCTCTCACCTCGCGACATAAGTTATTGGCGCGCAGGCAAGACGTCTCGTCGGTGCTGCGCTGCGCTGCATCCACGTGTTGCCGGCGTTCGCACGCCACCGCGCGTTCCTGTGCTTTCTTCCCGCCGTTTCTGGCTTCTTCCCGTTCTATCTTCCTGCCTCTTCTGGCGACGCCGACGTCTATAAAAAGCCCCCTCCCCCCCCGACTCAATGGCAGTCACCACAACCGCCGGCACCCCTTTGTCTGCCGCAACCACAACCGTCGTCGCATTAACACCACTGCGTAGTGATGAACCGCCCCGGCGCCGGCCAGTTCCCTCCACCACCATCTCCACCACCACCAGAAGAACCACAGTTCAACATCGACCCGGAAGCTGCAGAGAACGAGGCGTGGGAGGAGGCGGCGCTGGCGGCCAGTGATACGTCTCAAGCGTATCTATAATTTTTGATGATCCATGCTTGTTTTACACCAATTCTACTATGTTTTACTTGCACTTCGTTGCACTTTTATACATTTTCCGGCACTAACCTATTAACAAGATGCCACACAGTGACAGTTGATGGCGTGTATTTCACACGTTCGTTGGGAACCCCAAGAGGAAGGTATGATGCGCACAGCAGCAAGTTTTCCCTCAGAAAGAAACCAAGGTTTATCGAACCAGGAGGAGCCAAGAAGCACGTTGAAGGTTGATGGCGGCGGGATGTAGTGCGGCGCAATACCGAGGATTCCGGCGCCAACGTGGAACCTGCACAACACAACCAAAGTACTTTGCCCCAACGAAACGAGTGAGGTTGTCAATCTCACCGGCTTGCTGTAACGAGAGGATTAACCGTATTGTGTGGAAGATGATTGTTTGCGAGAGAAAACGAGTAAAACAAGTATTGCGACAGATTTGTATTTCAGTATTAAAGAATGGACCGGGGTCCACGGTTCACTAGAGGTGTCTCTCCCATAAGATAAAAGCATGTTGGGTGAACAAATTACGGTCGGGCAATTGACAAATAGAGAGGGCATAACAATGCACATACATGTCATGATAAGTATAGTGAGATTTAATTGGGCATTACGACAAAGTACATAGACCGCCATCCAACCGCATCTATGCCTAAAAAGTCCACCTTCGAGGTTATCATCCGAACCCCCTCCGGTATTAAGTTGCTAAGCAACGGACAATTGCATTAAGTATGGTGCGTAATGTAATCAACAACTACATCCTCGGACATAGCGCCAATGTTTTATCCCTAGTGGCAACAAGCACAACACAACCTTAGAACTTTCCGTCACTCGTCCCGGTGTCAATGCGGGCATGAACCCACTATCGAGCATAAATACTCCCTCTTGGAGTTAAGAGCAAAAACTTGGCCGAGCCTCTACTAATAACGGAGAGCATGCAAGATCATAAACAACACATATGTAATAACTTGATAATTAACATAACATGGTATTCTCTATCCATCGGATCCCGACAAACACAACATAGAGTATTACGGATAGATGATCTTGATCATGTTAGGCAGCTCACAAGATCCAACAATGAAGCACAATGAGGAGAAGACAACCATCTAGCTACTGCTATGGACCCATAGTCCAGGGGTGAACTACTCACTCATCACTCCGGAGGCGACCATGGCGGTGTAGAGTCCTCCGGGAGATGAATCCCCTCTCCGGCAGGGTGCCGGAGGAGATCTCCGGAATCCCCGAGATGGGATTGGCGGCGGCGGCGTCTCCGGAAGGTTTTTCGTATCGTGGTTTTTCGCATCGGGGGTTTCGCGACGGAGGCTTTAAGTAGGCGGAAGGGCGGAGTCGGAGGGCCGACGAGGGGCCCACACCATAGGGCGGCGCGGGCCCCCTCCGGCCGCGCGGCCCTATGGTGGCGGCGCCTCGTCGCCCCACTTCGTATCCCTTTCGGTCTTCCGGAAGGTTCGTGGCAAAATAGGACCCCGGGTCTTGATTTCTTCCAATTCCGAGAATATTTCGTTACTAGGATTTCGAAACCAAAAACAGCGAGAAAACAAGCAATCGGCTCTTCGGCATCTTGTTAATAGGTTAGTTCCGGAAAATGCACGAATATGACATAAAGTGTGCATAAAACATGTAGGTATCATCAATAATATGGCATGGATCATAAGAAATTATCGATACGTCGGAGACGTATCAGCATCCCCAAGCTTAGTTACTGCTCGTCCCGAGCGAGTAAAACGATAACAAAGATAATTTCGAAGTGACATGCCATCATAACCTTGATCATACTATTTGTAAACATATGTAATGAATGCAGCGATCAAAACAATGGTAATGACATGAGTAAACAAGTGAATCATAAAGCAAAGACTTTTCATGTATAGTACTTCAAGACAAGCATCAATAAGTCTTACATAAGAGTTAACTCATAAAGCAATAAATCAAAGTAAAGGCATTGAAGCAACACAAAGGAAGATTAAGTTTCAGCGGTTGCTTTCAACTTGTAACATGTATATCTCATGGATAATTGTCAACATAGAGTAATATAACAACTACAATATGCAAGTATGTAGGAATCAATGCACAGTTCACACAAGTGTTTGCTTCTTGAGGTAGAGAGAGATAGGTGAACTGACTCAACATAAAAGTAAAAGAATGGTCCTTCAAAGAGGAAAGCATCGATTGCTATATTTGTGCTAGAGCTTTTATTTTGAAAACATGAAACAATTTTGTCAACGGTAGTAATAAAGCATATGAGTTATGTAAATTATATCTTACAAGTTGCAAGCCTCATGCATAGTATACTAATAGTGCCCGCACCTTGTCCTAATTAGCTTGGACTACCGGATCTTTGCAATGCACATGTTTTAACCAAGTGTCACAATGGGGTACCTCCATGCCGCCTGTACAAAGGTCTAAGGAGAAAGCTCGCATTTTGGATTTCTCGCTTTTGATTATTCTCAACTTAGACATCCATACCGGGACAACATGGACAACGAGATAATGGACTCCTCTTTAATGCATAAGCATGTGGCAACAATTATTATTCTCATATGAGATTGAGGATATATGTCCAAAACTGAAACTTCCACCATGAATCATGGCTTTAGTTAGCGGCCCAATGTTCTTCTCTAACAATATGCATGCTCCAACCATTAAGGTGGTAGATCTCTCTTACTTCGGACAAGACGGACATGCATAGCAACTCACATGATATTCAACAAAGGGTAGTTGATGGCGTCCCCGAAACATGGTTATCGCACAACAAGCAACTTAATAAGAGATAAAGTGCATAAGTACATATTCAATACCACAATAGTTTTTAAGCTATTTGTCCCATGAGCTATATATTGCAAGGTGAATGATGGAATTTTAAAGGTAGCACTCAAGCAATTTACTTTGGAATGGCGGATAAATACCATGTAGTAGGTAGGTATGGTGGACACAAATGGCATAGTGGTTGGCTCAAGTATTTTGGATGCATGAGAAGTATTCCCTCTCGATACAAGGTTTAGGCTAGCAAGGTTATTTGAAACAAACACAAGGATGAACGGTGCAGCAAAACTCACATAAAAGACATATTGTAAACATTATAAGACTCTATACCGTCTTCCTTGTTGTTCAAAACTCAATACTAGATGTTATCTAAACTCTAGAGAAACCAAATATGCAAACCAAATTAGCAAGCTCTAAGTGTTTCTTCATTAATGGGTGCAAAGTATATGATGCAAGAGCTTAAACATGAGCACAACAATTGCCAAGTATCAAATTATCCAAGACATTTTAGAGTTACTACATGTAGCATTTTCCAATTCCAACCATATAACAATTTAACGAAGAAGAAACTTCGCCATGAATACTATGAGTAGAGCCTAAGGACATACTTGTCCATATGCTACAGCGGAGCGTGTCTCTCTCCCACAAAGTGAATGCTAGGATCCATTTTATTCAAACAAAAACAAAAACAAAAACAAACAGACGCTCCAAGTAAAGTACATAAGATGTGACGGAATAAAAATATAGTTTCAGGGGAGGAACCTGATAATGTTGTCGATGAAGAAGGGGATGCCTTGGGCATCCCCAAGCTTAGACGCTTGAGACTTCTTGAAATATGCAGGGGTGAACCACCGGGGCATCCCCAAGCTTAGAGCTTTCACTCTCCTTGATCATATTGCATCATACTCCTCTCTTGATCCTTGAAAACTTCCTCCACACCAAACTCGAAACAACTCATTAGAGGGTTAGTGCACAATAAAAATTAACATGTTCAGAGGTGACACAATCATTCTTAACACTTCTGGACATTGCATAAAGCTACTGGACATTAATGGATCAAAGAAATTCATCCAACATAGCGAAAGAGGCAATGCGAAATAAAAAGGCAGAATCTGTCAAAACAGAACAGTCCGTAAAGATGGATTTTATTAGGCCACCATACTTGCTCAAATGAAAATGCCCAAATTGAATGAAAGTTGCGTACATATCTGAGGATCATGCACGTAAATTGGCTTAATTTTCTGAGCTACCTACAGGGAGGTAGACCCAGATTCGTGACAGCAAAGAAATCTGGAACTGCGCAGTAATCCAAATCTAGTACTTACTTTACTATCAAAGACTTTACTTGGCACAACAAAACTCAAAACTAAGATAAGGAGAGGTTGCTACAGTAGTAAACAACTTCCAAGACTCAAATATAAAACAAAAATACTGTAGTAAAAACATGGGTTGTCTCCCATAAGCGCTTTTCTTTAACGCCTTTCAGCTAGGCGCAGAAAGTGTAACTCAAGTAACATCAAGAGATGAAGCATCAACATCATAATTTGTTCTAATAATAGAATCATAAGGTAACTTCATTCTCTTTCTAGGGAAGTGTTCCATACCTTTCTTGAGAGGAAATTGATATTTAATATTACCTTCCTTCATATCAATAGTAGCACCAACGGTTCGAAGAAAAGGTCTTCCCAATATAATGGGGCAAGATGCATTGCATTCAATATCCAAGACAACAAAATCAACGGGGACAAGGTTATTGTTAACCATAATATGAACATTATCAACTCTCCCCAAAGGTTTCTTTTTAGCATTATCAGCGAGATTAACATCCAGATAACAGTTTTTCAATGGTGGCAAGTCAAGCATATCATAGACTTTTTTAGGCATAACGAAATACTTGCACCAAGATCACATAAAGCATTACAATCAAAATCTTTGACTCTCATTTTAATGATGGGCTCCCAACCATCCTCTAGCTTTCTAGGAATAGAAGTTTCAAGTTTTAGTTTTTCTTCTCTAGCTTTTATGAGAGCATTTGTAATATATTTTGTGAAAGCCAAGTTTACAGCGCTAGCATTGGGACTCTTAGCAAGTTTTTGTAAGAACTTTATAACTTCAGAGATGTGGCAATCATCAAAATCTAAATCATTACAATCTAAAGCAATGGGATTATCATCCCCAAGGTTGGAAAAAATTTCAGCAGTTTTATCACGGACGGTTTCAGCAGTTTTAGCAGTTTCGGGTAATTTTGCGCGCTTTGCACTAGGAGTAGAAACATTGCCAACACCAATTATTTTACCATTGATAGTAGGAGGTGCAGCAACATGTGAATCATTAGCATTGCTAGTGGTGGTAATAGTCCAAACTTTAGCTACATTTTTCTCTTTAGCTAGTTTTTCATTTTCTTCTCTATCCCACCTAGCACGCAGTTCAGCCATTAATCTTATATTCTCATTAATTATAACTTGGATGGCATTTGCTGTAGTAACAATTTTATTTTCAATATCCCTATTAGGCATAACTTTCGATTTCAAAAGATCGACATCAGAGGCAAGACTATCAACTCTAGAAGCAAGAATATCAATTTTATTGAGCTTTTCCTCAACAGATTTGTTAAAGGCAGTTTGTGTACTAATAAATTCTTTAAGCATAGCTTCAAGTCCAGGGGGTGTATTCCTATTATTGTTGTAAGAATTCCCATAAGAATTAGCATAACCGTTACCATTATTATAAGGATATGGCCTATAGTTATTACTAGAATTGTTCCGATAAGCATTGTTGTTGAAATTATTATTTTTAATGAAGTTTACATCAACATGTTCTTCTTGAGCAACCAATGAAGCTAATGGAACATTATTAGGATCAACATTAGTCCTATCATTCGCAAGCATAGACATAATAGCATCAACCTTATCATTCAAGGAAGAGGATTCTTCAACAGAATTTACCTTCTTACCTTGTGGAGCTCTTTCCGTGTGCCATTCAGAGTAATTAACCATCATATTATCAAGAAGCTTTGTTGCTTCACCAAGAGTGATGGACATAAAGGTACCTCCAGGAGCTGAATCAAATAAATTCCGCGAAGAAAAAATTTAGTCCTGCATAGAAGGTTTGGATGATCATCCAAGTAGTCAGTCCATGGGTTGGGCAATTTTTAACCAGAGATTTCATTCTTTCCCAATCTTGAGCAACATGTTCATTATCCAATTGTTTAAAATTCATTATGCTACTCCTCAAAGATATAATTTTAGCAGGGGGATAATATCTACCAATAAAAGCATCCTTGCATTTAGTCCAGGAATCAATACTATTCTTAGGCAGAGATAGCAACCAATCTTTAGCTCTTCCTCTTAATGAGAAAGGAAACAATTTTAATTTTATAATGTCACCATCTACATCTTTATATTTTTGCATTTCACATAATTCAACAAAATTATTGAGATGGGCAGCAGCATCATCAGAACTAACACTGGAAAATTGCTCTCGCATAACAAGATTAAGTAAAGCGAGGTTTAATTTCAAAGAATTCTGCTGTAGTAGCAGGTGGAGCAATAGGTGTGCATAAGAAATCATTATTATTTGTGCTAGTGAAATCACACAACTTAGTATTTTCAGGGGTGGCCATTTTAGCAGTAGTAAATAAAGCAAACTAGATAAAGTAAATGCAAGTAAACTAATTTTTTTGTGTTTTTGATATAGCAAACAAGACAAGTAAATAAAGTAAAGCTAGCAACTAATTTTTTTGTGTTTTGATATAATGCAGCAAACAAAGTAGTAAATAAAATAAAGCAAGACAAAAACAAAGTAAAGAGATTGAGAAGTGGAGACTCCCCTTGCAGCGTGTCTTGATCTCCCCGGCAACGGCGCCAGAAAATATGCTTGATGGCGTGTATTTCACACGTTCGTTGGGAACCCCAAGAGGAAGGTATGATGCGCACAGCAGCAAGTTTTCCCTCAGAAAGAAACCAAGGTTTATCGAACCAGGAGGAGCCAAGAAGCACGTTGAAGGTTGATGGCGGCGGGATATAGTGCGGCGCAACACCAGAGATTCCGGCGCCAACGTGGAACCTGCACAACACAACCAAAGTACTTTGCCCCAACGAAACAGTGAGGTTGTCAATCTCACCGGCTTGCTGTAACAAAGGATTAACCGTATTGTGTGGAAGATGATTGTTTGCAGAGAAAACAAGTAAAACAAGTATTGCAGACAGATTTGTATTTCAGTATTAAAGAATGGACCGGGGTCCACAGTTCACTAGAGGTGTCTCTCCCATAAGATAAAAGCATGTTGGGTGAACAAATTACAGTCGGGCAATTGACAAATAGAGAGGGCATAACAATGCACATACATGTCATGATAAGTATAGTGAGATTTAATTGGGCATTACGACAAAGTACATAGACCGCCATCCAACTGCAACTATGCCTAAAAAGTCCACCTTCAGGTTATCATCCGAACCCCCTCCAGTATTAAGTTGCTAAGCAACGAGACAATTGCATTAAGTATGGTGCGTAATGTAATCAACAACTACATCCTCGGACATAGCGCCAATGTTTTATCCCTAGTGGCAACGAGCACAACACAACCTTAGAACTTTCTCATCACTTGTCCCGGTGTCAATGCGGGCATGAACCCACTATCGAGCATAAATACTCCCTCTTGGAGTTAAGAGCAAAAACTTGGCCGAGCCTCTACTAATAACGGAGAGCATGCAAGATCATAAACAACACATATGTAATAACTTGATAATTAACATAACATGGTATTCTCTATCCATCGGATCCCGACAAACACAACATAGAGTATTACGGATAGATGATCTTGATCATGTTAGGCAGCTCACAAGATCCAACAATGAAGCACAATGAGGAGAAGACAACCATCTAGCTACTGCTATGGACCCATAGTCCAGGGGTGAACTACTCACTCATCACTCCGGAGGCGACCATGGCGGTGTAGAGTCCTCCGGGAGATGAATCCCCTCTCCGGCAGGGTGCCGGAGGAGATCTCCGGAATCCCCGAGATGGGATTGGCGGCGGCGGCGTCTCCGGAAGGTTTTCCGTATCGTGGTTTTTCGCATCGGGGGTTTCGCGACGGAGGCTTTAAGTAGGCGGAAGGGCGGAGTCGGAGGGCTGACGAGGGGCCCACACCATAGGGCGGCGCGGGCCCCCTCGGCCGCGCGGCCCTATGGTGGCGGCGCCTCGTCGCCCCACTTCGTATCTCTTTCGGTCTTCCGGAAGGTTCGTGGCAAAATAGGACCCCGGGTCTTGATTTCGTCCAATTCCGAGAATATTTTGTTACTAGGATTTCGAAACCAAAAACAGCTAGAACAAAGAATCGGCTCTTCGGCATCTTGTTAATAGGTTAGTTCCAGAAAATGCACGAATATGACATAAAGTGTGCATAAAACATGTAGGTATCATCAATAATATGGCATGGATCATAAGAAATTATCGATACGTCGGAGACGTATCAACAGTTCCCTGTTTTCTGCCGTTTCTGGTCTAAAAAAAGTTGTACAGGAAATATTCTCGGAATTGGACGAAACAAAAGCCAAAGTGGCTATTTTTCCGTAACGAAGATGGATTCTAGAGGGGAGTCGAGGAAGTGCCACAAGGCGGCCAGACCATGCCTAGGCGTGGTCTGGCCCACACCTAGGCATGGTGTGGGCCACCCCGGCACCCCACCGACCTATCTCCTCCACCTATTTATCCACGATCTTGGGAAAACCATAAAAAACAGCCTTCATCCCAGAAAAGTTCCGTAGCTCCGCTGCCGCCGAAGACAAGATCCGGGGGACAGAAGTCTCAGTTCCAGCACCCTTCCTGGACGGGGAATTGCCCCCGGAGCCATCTCCATCGAATCCACCGCCATCTCCATCGTCGTTGCTGACTCCCATGATGAGGAGGGAGTAGTTCTCCCCCGAGGCTGCGGGCTTTACCGATAGCTATGTGGTCTATCTCTCTCTCTCTCCCATGATATGATCTTGATGTGATCGTGAGCTTTGTAATCTAGTTGAATATGTAGATGTTATTCTCCAACTATTGTGCTATTCAAGTGGTTTTATTATGTGATCTCCAGGGACATCTTGTCCAAAGGTGTGAAGGTGACAGTGTGCACACCGTGTTTGTTTCTTAAGCTTAATTTACATAAATAATTATGAATTGTGGTGTCTAGGTAGTACCATCTTTGTATGCTCAAAGTGACAACGTGGGGTGTCCATAGATTGGTAACGCGAACTTTAAGGAGTGCTTATGCAGCCCTACACAGTGAATTTCTGTTTATTATAAAATCAGAGAGTGATTCAGAGTAGAGTAGTGAAGAGATAATATCTATGTATTCAATTATGATATCATTGTTGAGACTGTCCACTAGTGAAAGTATGATCCCTAGGCCTTGTTTCTAAGCATTGAAACACTATTTACAACCAGTTCTGATACATATTTGCTTGCTGCCATTTTTATTTTAGATTGCAATTAGCACTTATAATCATCCATATTACTTATATTTCACTATCTCTTCACCAAAGTAGTGCACCTATCAAATTTGAATGAACACCTTTAGTTTCTGCACTTTTATTTACTTGGGGTGCGTTTTCTAGGGACGCAGCTGGGGAGCGACATCCCCCACACGCGGCACAAAGGAAACACGTCCCCCAAATGCTTGATCCGGTGCCGTTTGGGGGACAATTTGGGGTACACGGTTGGAAATGCTCTAACACCGATGAGCAAATTCTGCTTCGCGACTGCTAGGGCGTGTTTGCTAATTTGTGCCGATTTTATGGCTTAATTATTAGGGGAAGGTCCAGTTTTAGATTAGATTTGGCGGTTTGTTTGTGTCGACATAGTGGGAACGGAGGTCTCCACAGCTCTGGACGTGTGGGTGGAGATGATGTACAAGGTGATAATGCATGGAGCACACGATGCACTGCTGGGGAAAGCAACAACGATGGAAGCATTGCACTTGGTATAAATAATACACCGAAGCTCACCCAACTCCATCATCAAAAAGAACGTGGAGACATACAAGATCTGCATCTTCAAGGGAAAAGTACCACGAAGAAGACTACTTTGAGTAAGGGCAGGGGCAATTCCCGTGGCAAAGGTTCCGGAAGATGTCTTTGGCGCCAACCATAAGACATCTTCGAGGAGCTCGCTCGAGAGGTCGGCCTTTTAGGCCACGTTCTCATCCCCGGCGGGAGGCCCAGGGACCCTTGTCGGAGTGCACGCCTGTGATAACTCTACGGAATACTGCCGACGAGCTGGCCCGGGGAGGCATTGCCAGGAGGGGACGTTTCTCCGCATGCAGCGCGTTCTCGGGGAACACAGACGTTTACACCCCTGAGAGCGCATGGGCGCCACCTGGCATCATCTCCCTGGGGAGGTTACATGCGCACTTATTGTATGGATTCGTAGCAGAAAACAAAGAAATTCTAACAAGGGCAACCTAATTGCCCATATCTATCTAGGAGTAATGTTGTAATGGATATAGTTTTGGTGACATGCCCTTGTAGATTGAAAGCGGATAACTTTCCGCTAGAACGGATGATGTAGTCATACCCTTGGCCGACCTCGGGGTCATGTTCAATCCTCCTAGTACGATCTCAAGTACCGCACGTGCAACACCTCATAGTTTCTCACACATATGGTGCTCAGCAATGCTCCCATCTCTAATCAAATGAAGGTGCGGAAGTAGATCTTCTAGATTCGGACCCCAGCAACGCTCCAGTGTACTGGGTGGAGTGGACTCCCTCCATGTGCAACTCTTCGGGGAATCGCACACGGCATAGAGAACATGAGAGAGAGAGAGATAGAGAGAGAGAGGAGGAGGGGGAGGAGGAGGAAGCACCCAAGGGGGCTCTCCTTTTCCTCAAGCTAATTTGTGTGTCTTCCACTCTCCATATGACCCACTATATATAGGGGGAAGGGGAGGGGTGGAGGCTCATAGCTAGGCAATGCGGGACTAAGAAGGGGGTGGGAGGAGAGGTGGTGGCCGGCTGGGCTTTGGAAGGCCCATGTGCCCCTCACCTCAAAATCTATCCCCCCAAAGCCCATGGGGGTCGCCTGCCACTTAATGGGCTCCCCTCCGGGAGGGGCCCATTAAGGTGGCATGCACCTTTTATTATTAAATAAAATATATAATTAAATATTACTTCACTTAATTAATGCATAATACATATTATTTAATTCCCAATGATCCGAGACACCTCTCAAGCCACTCCAAACGTCCTTCAGATTCTCCCAGAACCCTTTTCGGTTCTCGCTTCTTTATTCTCCGGTGTTTCCAATGAATCCAAAACTATCTTAAGTTTCATTGAACCCTTAAGCGTGTTTCCCTATGGTTCGAGAACAATACAAACATGATCGAGGCGCCTCTCATATCAATGATCACTAGATGGTTCTAGAGAACATAATGATCCATGTGCATTCCACGAATATACAAGTCATTGAACCATAAATGTTGTGTCCTATTCGCTTTGTTACTTCGATACCAGACTTTCCGAGATGTGACCATCGGTGTCAGCATACCTAGTTCGATCTCGTTACCGATAAGGCTACTCAACTCGTTCTCGTGTGATTTCATCCTCATGACGTAGTCATGTGTTGCAACTTGGATGTAATCTCACCAAGTGGGCTTAGAGTATCTTTCGTCACGTGGATGAATAAATCCCACTCTTTATACATACGCATCAACCCATCCCTTCGGAATAGCCAACTACACCTTTATGATCACCGTGTTATGGCGTGACAGTTGATGAAATAAAAGCACCCTCTAGTAGTAGTGATTAGATATGATCTCAAGTTCTGAGGATTTGGTTACTACAATTTCATGATTATCGCAACTATGAACTTTGTGACATGATCGTGTTGCAATACTTATGTTGGGAACTTTGTGACATGATCGTGTTGCAATACTTATGCTGGGAACTTTGTGACATGACCGTGTTGCAATCCTTATGATCGTGTTGCAACTATGAATTTCGTGTCGAGATGTCCATGTATTATGTCATCTAGTACCATTGAGAGTTAACAAACATGAATTTCGACTTTTTTGCAAAATTGTGTTGCAAAATCATCAAACTGGATTTCTGGTTGCATACAAACTCGGAAAAACGCACAATATATCAAAATGACCGGGAGAAAATTCTACATCTGAATTCACCCGGGTATACCCGGTTAGCCAATTTTTAGAATCACCAAATTCAAAAAGAGTAAAAAGTTACGGCAAAGACAAGATTTTTTCCTGCAAAAATTAAAAATTCGAAAAAAATCTGTGACGCACCAAGTGCACATGTGCCACAGAATTCTAGTGCTGAAATTTGAATTTTGTGGCGCCCTCCTCGTCTCCTCCACTTCACTTTCCACTTCTCCTCACCTTCTCCTATCCTCCACTTCTCTGTCTCTCCTCCACTTCTCCACTTCTCCTCCTCCTCTCCTTCACTTCTCTACTTCTCCTCCCTCCTCTCCTCCACCCGGCGACCTCCTCCTCCGGCAACCTCCACTTCTCCTCCTCCTCCTCCTCCTCCTCCGGCGATCTCCACTTCTCCTCCTCCTCCACCTTCGACCGGCCGCCTCATCCTCCACCCACATCCGGCTGGCTTTCTCCTCCTCCTCCATCCACCTCCGGCCAGCCTCCTCCACCCACCTCCGGCCGGCCTCCTACTCCTCCTCCACACACATCCACCCACCTCAACCCACCCACCTCCGGCGACCTCCCTGCAATTTTTTTAAAAAAAAAATTGGTAAAATTTTGGTGGCCCCAGATCTAGATCTAGATTTGGCCACCACTTTTTATTTGAAATTAAAAAAAAAATCTGTGGCGCACATTGTCTGTGCCACAAAAATAAGACTTTCTGTGGCGCATGGGTCCGTGCGCCACATAATTCTTATTTTTGTGGCATAGATTCTGTGGTGCACCGCCCATGCACCACAAAATAGCCTTTTTGATGCGCCACTAATGATCTTTTCCCTACCAGTGGAAAAGTAAATAAAGTGGTAAAAACATTATATAAAAAGGGTTGAAACTTTATAAGATGAAGTGTTCTCAGGGATTATTGGATCCACCTCTAGCATTAGGGCTCATATTAATCAAGATGAAATATGCTTTCAAACATGTGGTGTGTGGGAGAGCTCCGTAATAAGATGCGCCCAGAAAGCCATCGGTCATTGCATCTCTAAATAACCACATCATCTAGCCTTCTGCAGCCACATATGGACTACTGCTATTAAGGGGCGTACCCCGTGGTCATCGATATGAGCTTTATGAATCCCTCTTATCTCCCTTATTCATGTGATAACGCGCCGAGACGGTAAAGTCACTTCTCGCCATTCGCTTTACCACACTTCAAAGATTAGTTCCCTCTCAAGGCCAATAGGCAATATTACATGGTGCACAACGTGTAATAACAAGAGAGAAAACTAACACACATTAATACTTGAAACTATAAATCATCTTAGATTCATCTCATATTCATGCTAGGGTTTCTCCATCTACCAAGAACTAATAAGACTACTCACACATGGAGACAATCAAGAACATCATCATGATCTTGTGGAATGAATTAGAGGAATTGAACGGATTTGAATACAAATTCACAATAGTAATTAAGATTACAACTATGGTTGGAGGATGATGGTGATGAAGGGGATAATGCCTTGTCCTCCGAGAATCCACATAGCAGACCATATCTTGTCTCCACCAAAGTTCCCTCTTGGGATCTGATCTGGGGCGGTGTTTCTCGGTTTTGCGAAGCTGTGTGTGTCTAATCCGTCATCCATATGCGGGAGGTGAAAGTATTTGAAGAGGCGGTGCTCCTGGCGGGTGGTACGGGCGGACGGTACGGGCGGGCTCTGCCCGTATCGATGCCCGTAAAAGTTCCTGGAAGCTGTCCTCGCATTGTCCTTTCGTCTAGGCGCATAATTAAGTGCAAACATTATTTCTATCACATCAAAATGCCAGAAAATAAAAGTTTGCATTGATATTTCAATATTGGCTTATTATTTTAAGTTCATGTGTACACAAGCATAAAAGGATGCGGTAACCCGGTGCAATGCAAAAATCCTACCACTACTTGATGATAACTTGATAAAATAGTAATGCAAAAACATGCTAAAAATACACTCATCAGATAGCAATGAGTGATGGTGCCAGATAGATGAGCTCAATATGGTTGAACTAATAAATGCGATCTAACATGATGACCTGCGACATCGACGCTACAGAATACTAGTTAAATCAATCTATGGTGGGGCATATAGTAGAGAAGTAAAGTGTGCTTTACGTCCACCATGGCAGACGAGGGAGACGAGCCGGGGTCAGAGCATAAGTAGAAGAGCTCCTGCCTTGTGTGGAGATGATGACACGGATCCGGTGCCGGAGACGAAGAAGATGAGCTCCTTCTCTAGAGGACAACGAGGGAATAGTGCCATGGTATGAGAAATCCGCGTCCCGTCCACCGCTGGTGTCGAAAGTGTGTGTGTGTCGGGGGGGGGGGGGATTTTGGGTGTGGGCTAATGGAGGAGGTGACACCCAGCTTTGCCGCGAAACGCTACCGGGATTTGGCGGCCTCCCGTCATCTGACGTGAAGTTCCCACACACACACAATATCCTCTATTTTCGCACCGCTGAGACCTGGCCCTACAAAAAACTACCGGGCGAGCCTAACTCAAAATGATTGAGAGACCGTGTTGTCTACAATGAATATCCTACAGTTTTTTTTTTTTTTTTGCGTCCGACGGATATGTTTAGAGTGAGTGCGAGCTAGCAAACACATCACAAGTTTAGAAATGGAAGGAGAATGAGATCGGATTTTCTAGCTGAGCCGGTTCCTACAACGTTACATTAGCCATTTATTTATGCGTTGTGAGTCTTCCTCTATGACATGTGGGTACAGATCTATTATGTCCCACACATAAGTGACTGATTGGTAGGTTTGCAGTGTACAGTGTAATTTTCCTACCCACCCACCCATTTTTTTTAGTTTCATCCATAATTTGGTATCCGTTATATCATTTGGATAGAAGGTCTCATTTTTTGATCTGTTTTGGTATTTGGGTTCCTGGTTTATAAATATTCAAAACAAGCTCAATCTTGGCCAAATTTTGAAACAGTTTGAAATTTGAATATGAAATTGTATTGAAACTGTAATGAAATTTCAGTGAAATTACTATCATATCTGAATGTTCGTATACTATAGAGGTTTCATGCATATTTCATTAATTTATTTTGTGACACCAAGTAAATTTCATTTGGATTTTTCCATATATAAAGTGTTTCATCATGTTTTGAAAATACATCTTACAAATATGTTCAAAATTATTCACATTTGTGCGCTTTTTCAGAACAATAAAATATTGTCAAAAAAATCCATATCCGACCTATTTCATTTTGATATGACATATTTCAATTATAATAGAGGTTTCGTGAATATTTTCATTGCTTTTTTTCTGAGACCGTGTTTCATCATGTTTTGAAAATACCTCTTACAAATCTATTCAAAATTATTCAAATTTTGTGTGTGTTTTCAAACAATTAAGTATTGTCAAAAAAAATCATGACAAAAAAATAGCCGAGAAAATTTCGTTATTAAATTCGGCTTATAAAAATTGTAATTTCTCGAAGAACTATTAATAATTCGTGCATTACTAACAAAAAAATATTTCAGAATTTATTAATAAATACATTTTCTAGGCGAATATGCTAATATACAAGGCAAAATACATGTATGTGTATATAGACGTGGCTCTATGTGGCAGCTTCCATTGGCCGGGCCATGTCCGGTAGGAAACGGCTCCGTTAGAAAAGACTTTGTGGAAGGAGAACACCGCCCATGAAGCGAGCAGCGAGGCTTGCGATGGACTATGGTGCAATAAAAAATGTGGCCGATATTGGTATTGATAAGACGGAGAATTAATCTGTGGTTAGATAGTTAAAAGAGCATAGGACGGCTCAGTTTATTAGAGATTAAATCTCAGATTACCTCGGAGGTGCTTCTAAGGGAATGGTGTGCCTGGCTGTATTTATAGGGGTATGTATTTATAATCCTTGTACTGTGGTTCTCAGACAAAATAGTTACCAATGCGTCCATTTGTCCCTCCTTTTCATGACGTGTTTGTTTCCGTTTTCATTACTGCGTAACAGAATTACATCGTCTTAGAAAAATTTACACATGCAGAGAAGGGTACGGGAATGAAGACTGCCTTTGCATTAGTACAAACCCCCTGATAAGTGCTCGGCCTCAACCAACCGCCACTGGATAAAAATCTATTGACACTCAAAATTAAATAGGAGTTCCAAAACAAAGTTTGTGAGATTAATTAGTCAGTAAGATGGTAATCATGGTATGAGAAAGCCATACTAACGATACACAGAGAAACACACTACTCGCTCGGTACCGAATTATAAGACATTTTAATTTACTAGAACAACGTGCTAAAACCCTTTTTTGAATTGGTACATAGGAATCACACTACTGCGAGATTTAATTGAGGTGTGCCTAGTTAATTAGGGTCCGCACTAGATACCCCTTCGTTCATGAGAGATAGACGCATGCGGCTAGGGTTCCATGCCTCCCGCTGGAGCCATCGCCGATCTAATTTGCCTCCAGGCCATAGAGACATGCATGGTGGGGTCCCGGTCCTACCTATGGCGTTGGCGATTTTCTTAAGATGGAATAAAGTCCTTCCATCTAGCCCCTGTCTCGGTGATGCATCTAGCGTCGCTAGATGGCGTGTAGAAGTTTGTTTCCAGCGGATCTCGTTGGATTAGGTTCGTGTTCTTTCTGATATACGCTTCTCTTCATCGGTGATGCATGGCTGCTCTTGTGGCGATGGTCCTTTGGGATCTTACCACGATAACTTCCCGTATGTTTATTACAACAACCTCCTATATGACATATGTAAAAAAATCTCTATTTAGACAATGTTTGCCTGGCTCCATTAAGGGATGGGCGAGGACGGTAACGCGTCTTCGACTCGTTCATGTGCTTGTAGTCGCTAGGTGGTCTAAAGATCATTTATATTATTTTATTACTTTTTGGTGTTCTTGTAGCCCTGCTGAGGATTATGAATGGACCGGTAAACTTCTCAACAACAACAAAAAAGTGCGCCTTAGCTATTTAAGGTACACAGGGCAGTGACATGCGGCAAGTCGTTATCAAACCACTAGTAGTAGTGGAAGTTACAAAGGCTTTCGTTGCCATGGCAAATAGGGTTAGGAAGGTGGTACCATGTGCCGGTGCATTTTGGGCTTAGCCAAGCAAGTGAAAACTTTGTACTACCTTTAGTTACCACATATGTACACCTGGATAGATTACACAAAAATATATTCGCAAAAACAAAGATTACACAGAAATAGAAGAGGCTAACTACAGAAATATTAGGGAATCACACTACTGCGAGATTTAATTGAGGTGTGCCTAGTTAATTAGGGTCCGCACTAGATACCCCTTCATTCATGAGAGATAGACGCATGCGGTTAGGGTTCCATGCCTCCCGCTGGAGCCGTCGCCGATCTAATTTGCGTCCGGGCCATAGAGACATGCATGGTGGGTTCCGGTCCTACTTGTGGCGTTGGCGATTTCCTTAAGATGGAATAAAGTCCTTCCGTCTAGCCCCCGTCTCGGTGATGCATCTAGCGTCGCTAGATGGCTTGTAGAATTTTGTTTCTAGCGGATCTCGTTGGATTAGATTCGTGTTTTTTCTAATCTACGCTTCTCTTCATCGGTGATGCATGGCTGCTCTTGTGGCGATGGTCCTTTGGGATCTTACCACAACAACTTTCCGTATGTTTATTACAAGAACCTGCTATATGACATATGTAAAAAAAACCTCTATTTAGAGAATGTTTGCCTGGCTCCATTAAGGGATGGACGAGAACGGCAACGCGCCTTCGACTCGTTCTTGTGCTTGTAGTCGCTAGGTGGTTTAAAGATCATTTATACTATTTTATTACTTTTTGGTGTTCTTGTTGCCCTGATTATGAATGGACCGGTAAACTTCTCAACAACAACAACAAAAAAGTGCGCCTTAGCTATTTAAGGTACACAGGGCAGTGACATGCGGCAAGTCGTTATCAAACCACTAGTAGTAGTGGAAGTTACAAAGGCTTTCGTTGCCATGGCAAATAGGGTTAGGAAGGTGGTACCATGTGCCGGTGCATTTTGGGCTTAGCTAGCCAAGCAAGTGAAAACTTTGTACTACCTTTAGTTACCACATATGTACACCTGGATAGATTACACAGAAATATATTCGCGAAAAAAAAAAGATTACACAGAAATAGAAGAGGCTAACTACGTAGCTAGTGAACTGGTGCTACGTGAGGAGGCGGCTGCGGCTGGACGGCATTGCTGCTGCTGCAGTGGTGGAGCTCGAAGGGGCTTAGGCGGTTGTCGCCGAGGCGAGTCTTGTAGGCGGCCTTCATGTACTCGCCCCAGGTGAAGTCTTTGTACAGGCTCTCCTCCCCTTCCTTGAGCAACTCCGGCAGCGGCGCTATCCGCTGCGACGCCGCCGGCCCGCCGAAGTAGATCACCGACAGCCTCGCCAGCTTCCCGGCCTCCGGCGCCGCCACCCGGTGCTTCACGCTGTGGAACCGCCCGTTCGTGAGCACCTGCTCCATCAATCACAGGAAAGTTTCTCAGATAAAGATCTTCTGTATACAGGTCGGGTCGCACACTCGCACGGCAATGAGTTCTTAGCTGCAAATTGCACACCATGCACACACACTCCTTGACAAGAACCGAAGGTGGGCCAAATAGAACATGCATGTACACTGTTGCAAAATACTAAACGGCCGGAGACGGCGCGGCAGCGTGTGGTACCTACCTGGAGCGAGTCCCCGACGTTGACGAAGAGGGAGTCGGGGTCGGGGGCCACGGGGACCCAACGGCCGTCGCGGAGCATGATCTGGAGGCCCCCGGTACGATTGGAGCGGAGCACGGAGACGATCTGCGGGTCCGTGTGCTCCCCGAACCCCGTCACTCCCGACGCCAAAGGGCACGCCGGGTAGTGGTTCACACGCACCATCTCGCCGGCGCCGCTCTCCTCTCCATCCTTCCCCGCCACCATCCGGCGAAGCGCACCCCGGTCCAGCCCCAGCCCCTCTGCCATCAGCTCCAGCACCCGCCCGCCCACGTCCCTCACCGCACAAGTGTACTCCTCCATCGCCGCCCGGAGCGGCGGTGGCAGGGTGGAGGAACCCGACCCGGTGGCGACGGAGAGGAGCAGGTACTCCAGCCACCCGACGTCGCCGTTGGAGCCGATGCTCTTGCTACCGTACCCGAAGGGCCGCGCCGACGCGTGCTCCATCTTCTCATCGTGCGGCAGCGCGAAGAAGGCCGCGGCGAGGGCCTCCAGCGCGTCGGCGAGGGTGGCCGGCACGCCGTGGTTGGTCGCACGGAAGAAGCCCACGCCGCGGCACGCGTCCGCCACGGCCGCCGCCGCGCCCGGCGCCGACAGGTCCACCGTCGGCACTACACTTGCCTCTTTCCGGCATTTCGCCAGCGGGATCGGGTCGATGATGTCGGGCACCATTGATAGGTTAAAGCAGAGCAGGAAACAGGGGAGGTACCGTGAACCTAGCCGAGAGCACGTACGAGACAGGGGAGGGAGGCGCTTCGTTCTGCTTCACGTCTGTGCTTGCGGTCATCGATCTGATCGGGGTGTATATATAGGCCATTGCCAGGTGCTCTCCTTAGCTCGGATTTTTGGCGTGGCGAGTGTGAGCTAGAAACGCAAACTGCGTGCATGCGGTATCTGGAGCTGGGCAGCGCCACCGCGACGTGGAATTTTCGTCGCAATAATTGTTGCTCGCCTCATCAGAGCGCTTAACTCACAAGGCGCTTTCTCTTTTGTAACGGTTTTGCTAGAATCGGCTCAGATTTTTCCAAATTCATTTTCAAACAGGAAACATGACAAAGATTTGGAGGTGACGGGAAATATCACCAAGCCACGAATCGCCTCAGAAAAATGAACGCAAAACTCATGATTCAGTCCATTCAGCAATCTGTCCGACGAGTCCCATCCCACTTGACAGGTCCACGTGGAAAAGGTGGCCGGTTTCTTCCCTTGTTTTCTCGACGACCCAACTGGAGTTTGACCAAAATGTTTGAAGATTTTTTTTATTTATTCTTTCAACCAAAACGAAACCAGAACACTTGATTTTAAATTACCAGATTTTGTTAACTAGCTTGGCCAAATTTGAAAAACAGGAAAATTTCCAAAACAATTTGGCTCATGATTGTTCTAGTATGCATGAAAAAACCCTAGAGAGAGTCGCCTCCTTGAAAAACCTGATAATTTTGCATTGGTTGTCATAAACATTATTAAAATAATTATATCGCAAGTTTCTGATTAGGTAAAACAACATTACCTAATAAGTGTGATTTAATGAAAAAATATCTTTGGTTGTGTTTTTTATTGACCAAAGCCCCAATAGTTTTGTTTCGTGTGAAATTGGCTCATTTAGAAAATGACAAATTCAGTTTAGTGAAAAATTGCAACTTGTACTATTTCTTAAACTAGCAAGACGGCCCTCGCAAATGCGAGGGCGTCATTTTTAATGTATTAAAAAATTATTGGGGTAAATTTAGAGTTATATGGATATTCACATTGTATATATACTACTATAGTCACCATAAATGTAAGGCTGTATTTTAATATCGATTGGGAAAGGAATATATGAGGTATTAATTTTTTTGGATGAAACATAATTGTGGCATTACCTAAATACCACATGACTCACAATATATGTCGATACACCATAATAAATCATTGCATAAAATTAGATTTTATACCGGAGCAAGCCATCAACTTTTTGTTGACTGCCAAAACCCACCGGCGGGCAGCGGCCTTGTCAACACTGTAGAGCCGGGGGGAGCCTAGAGCTGCGGCTGGCTGAGACCCCTCCGAGCGACGGCCCGCAATGCTCTTCTGGTCACACGCGGCGTTGCGAAGTGCAAGGGCGTGCCACCTGACCTATACCTGGTCAGGAAGGTGATGAGATTGCCTCGCTTAATTTCCTGCAGGGCATACATGTAAACGTTAAATACGAGCCTCGATCGGCTCTCAGGTTATCCTGTGAATCGGCTCAAAGAGCCGATCCACCCATGATCCGTACGGGGTGTACGAATACTTGGTGGTCCTGCTTGATCAAGATGAAGCTAATGAGATCTACGACGATTTAGGGTTTTCACCACATAATCGGATCATCCTACTCCAGGTTGGGCCGGATGGCCACGCACGGTGCTCGTAAGCCGATCCTAAACAAGGCCAAAAAACCAACATGAAGTTGATCCTAGGAACATCCCGTTTAGGACTTGCGAACGCCACCCTACGTGCCACAGGATCCTCCCCCTTTGTAAGGCCAAACTATTGCAGATATTAAACTAATCCTTGTAGAACAAGGAGCAATCGTAACGGATCAGATCTACTAAATAATGATCAAGCGGTGCCGCCCCCACACCTGAGATAGGCGTGAGGACGGCTAGATATGCAAGGGTTGCACTACGTAAGCATGCTTAAACGAAGAACAATGCTAACCCTAACACATCTAATGATAACTACGTTGCTCGCCATCAAAAGCGCTTCAAGACGAGCAACGCATGAACAACGTGGGCTTGTGCTGCCTAGATCGCAAGATGCGATCTAGGCAGCATGTCGCTTACCCGATAGAAACCCTCGAGACGAAGGAGTTGGCGATGCGCCGAGATTGGTTTGTTTTTGGGGTTGAACGTGAGTTGTTGTTTATTCCATAAACCCTAGGTACATATTTATAGTCCAGGGGACTTTCTAATGTGGGCATGCACTAAACCGTGCACGACTAAGATTCTATCTCTAAACTAAAATAGATCTAATATGTTACAGTATACACGGGCAATTAAACCCAACAGGCCGATTCATAGAATTCTCCACGTATATTTCCTTAAGCCCATCTTGATCGCGGCCCACCTCTGACTCGGTCAAATCTTGGTGATAACACATGCTCCCCTGGTTTTGGAATTGGTAATTCCAAAATCACTCGCTTTCCTTCGTCGGGTCATGTCGTGGCAGAACCGTCGCAGTATCCCTCATGATGATGCCTTGCCTTCTCAACTTCTCCGCGTGACCTGGCAGTTTTTTTTTATTTTTTAGGCACCACTTCCTCGGAAACTGCTGTGGCATTGAATTTCCACTATATCCTCCTTTGATTTAACCGCTCTGAACAGTTCTTCCTTTGTATCTCCTCCGCATTAGCACTCCAAAAACCCTCCCAGCCACCATGTCTTCCTCCTCCTCTCGCTCCATCGGATCTTGCTAGCCAATCCTCCACGTCCCGTGAGCCGACGCCGGAGTACGACGCGGCGGCGGTCCACGCGGCCAACACCCGCCGCGCCATTGCGGCAGGGGAGGAATCAGACCACGACTTCTCCGTCTGGTCCGAGGACGACCAGTCCTTGACGGACGGGGAAAGCGACCTCCGCTTCCTCGCCGTTGGGGAAACGGAAGAGGGGAGTGACGACGACAGCTTCTCCTGCGACTTCACCTCTCCCGGGGAGGAGGAGGAGCAGGAAGAGGAGGAGGAGGACGACGACGAGGGCTCCTCCGACGAGCCGCCGGCCAAGCGGTTCTGCCCTTGGCCGGGCAACCTTAGCGACTTCGACAGCCGACGAGGACGACGCCGACGAAGAAGATGAAGACAACGAGGGCCCGGTCGGCGGCCATTGGAGCGACGACGAGCCCGCCGGGAGCAGCGCCGATAATGGCGACGACAGACGACGACGAGGGCAGTGATGGCCCATAGATAGGACCTCTAGAATAGGGCCAGTAGTAGTAGATGGGGCAAGTGGAACCCCTAGTATTCCCCTTTTGAGAGCAATTAGCTCCTTATGTAAGAAATCTCCTCTTAATCAATGAAGAACTTTTCCCCAATCTTGATTTTGCCGATTCCTTTTAATTGAGCTGATTCTCTCTTCTACTGACCTTGCCGATTCGTCCCCTTTGCCAATGCGTAATGAGCCGATCGCACCGCATCGGTCCTTTGAAATTCACCCTTCTCTGCTTCAACCGATGATTTTCTAAATCTGGTGGAAGGTGCCGGACTTTCGTAAAAAACCTTCGAATTTTTCCAACCAAACCAAATAATCCTTTTCAGTACCCATCATTGTGAAGAGGGTTGCAATGAAGGACCAGCCGATGGTATCCTCATCGGTTCTTTAAACAGAGTATCCACTAGGTCTGTTGCCCCCCGAGCCTTACTCGAGGCGAGAATGTCAGAAAGAATGCGCCACAGCCGATCCTCTTTCTTCCTCCGACAGCCGATAACCCTCCGTTTCCTCTTTGACGGAAAAGGTTCAGGAACCCGGATCGGCTCGAAGCAGCTGGAGAAGTTTCCATTGCTTTACTCCCTCGAGGCAACAGAAAGCACCACCATTGGTCTAGATTTGGTGGAGACTCGATAAACACTGCATAATTCCACTAAAGTCGATGGCTGCGCATCGGCTGCCTCTCAATTCTAAAGTCGATGCCCTCGCATCGGCTGTAAAATTTTTTTTTTTATTTGGCCGATTTTTTTAATCGGCCCCCAATGTTTCATTGCACGTATGTTCTCACATGTTCTATCCGATTATATGCCCCCCGAGCCGATACCTGCTGGATGACTGCAGATATCGGCTTGTATGGATAGCTAGGGCTCGCACTTGTGCGTTGGCTCGCGAAAATCCGAGCTAACTCTCGTATGCCGACGTGGTCACCGCCCAATAGATCGGTGCTGAACGCAAGCGGAACATATGGTGAAAGTAATTTTGGTCGATTGCTGAAATCGGCCTCCATATTCATTGGAGAGCTGACTGAAGGTCCTGTAATGTCCCTTCACGAACTTTTTGGGGCCGATCACAAGGATCAGCCTCTCCTGGTTTGATCATTGGTTTGATCTTGCTACTTGGTCAGGCTGGATGAAACCAACCCAACCTCTGACTTGATGCGCCTGCTGTCGTCCACCTTGTGTGCTCCGTAGAGTCGTGGAGCGCTACGCTCTGTCGGCAAGACGAGTACCATGTTTGTGCCACCCGATGTCTCATCATCGGCTTTCCTCCGTTTAGGGCGCCACTCCATTTTCCGTGGACGACCCTCTTCATCCAGGGTTCGCTGAACCTTTGCAGCCAGATCGGGCCGTGCCTTTCTTAGCGTATGCAGGTACAACCTTTCGGCTTCCTCCAGGCCGCGCAATCGCCGAACCCTGCGCTTCTGGGAACGGCTGAGTCCGTCAGGGCACCACCTTGGCCGGTGATACCTGTCTTCTTCCACTTCCCCCTCATCTTCTGAATCTTCAAGATCTGCCCAACGAGGTGACTCAGCGCATTTGCTTTGTGGTGGGAGAGGCCCTAAGCGCTCGAACACAGACACGTTGGCTGCCTCCTTCTTTTCCTGATTGCATTCTGGGCAATTGCCGATTGTGGGCAATCGGCTCATTCCTGAATCCCAGCAGTGTCTGAAGAAGGGACAGTCCCAATGCCTGGCGTTGTCGTCTTGCTCCCTTGATGCTTCCGTGGCATAGCGCTCCTGCTCCTCCTCATCGTGATCCTGCCGACGATATCTTCTGGCTTCTCTAGCCAAACGATCTTCTCTATCACCGTAATTGGGTCGCCGGCGTTGACCATACTGATTAACATATTTGTTGAGGAGGTGATCAGAGAGGGGTCGCCGATATCTTATATTCTTCACCTCTCCCTCTGTGACATAGCGCTTGCCATCATGACGGAGCCGATCGCATGGAGCGGCCTCATCTGTATCCTTGCTGTGAGAGCAGCTGCCCTCATCTCCATCTTTGCCGCAGTGGTTTCCAGTGCCCTACCATGTTGATGCTGAACGAGGGGCCTGGCCGGCAACCTTCGGGTAGGTGATTCCTACCATGTTAACGGCGGGGAAGGGTTGGGTGTCGACCTTCATGGCGTACTGGTTGAAAATTAGCCGCCCCTTCTCTATCGCCGCTTGGATGTGCGGACGCCACACCCGGCAGTCGTTGGTGGCATGGGAAAGCGAGTTGTGGAATTTGCAGTACGGCTTTCCGTTTAGCTCTTTCGCCGTGGGGAACTTGAGACCTTCGAGAACCGTCAACTGTTTCTCCTTAAGCAGGAGGTCGAAGATTTGTTCAGTCTTGGTCACGTCAAAATCAAATCCCCTGGGCGGCCCTGGTGGCTTTACCCATTTGCAGGCCACAGGGGTTCCTCCTTGAGTCCACTCAGCCACTGCTATCTCTTGGCCTCCCGCAGGCACTTCATCCTCCTCCGTATCGACCATGACTACTGCACGCTTGAACTTGTCTTGGTACAGGTCGGGATGGCGCTGTTCATATGCCGATAGTTTCGAACCATGTGCGCCGGTGAGGGATAATCCGCTTGGGAGGCCATGTCCTTGAGCTGTGTTGCAAGGCCTGCTACCGCCAACTCGATCGCTTCCTTTTCAGCTTATACGAACCGAATAACATCGGTTCCTAAGATTCCTGAAGCGCTGGATGTATTCTCGTCACCGTTTCCCCGCGCTTCGACGTAGTTGTGCTAGATCGGCAATGCCGGACTCGGAAGCTTCGAATGGTATTGCATATGGAACTGTTCTTCCAATTGCTTCCAAGACTCGGATGGAGTTCGCCGGTAGAGAGGTGTACCATCCAAAAGCCGATCCCGTGAGGGACCGTGAAAAGAGCCTCACGCGTAGCTGATCCGACACCGAAGCCGGTCCTAGTTGAGCCAAATATCGGCCGACGTGCTCGATGGAGCTGGAGCCATCCGATCCACCGAATTTGGAGAAGTCGTGGAGCCGATATTTTGGTGGCAGCGGGATCATCTCGTAATCGTCGTGGTACGGCTTGGAATAGCCGACCGCCCTTCTTTTCGGCATCATGCCGAACTGGTCTCTCGGCATGGTACCGATCCGATCCGCCGTGCTGGCCGTAGGAGTTGCACTCCGAAGATTCGCCGGGGTGGCGTACTTGGCCTGCCACATTTGCTTTTCCAGCTCCGAGCCGCCTGCAGGAGCCGGGCTCGGGAGTTTCGTCGGTGTGGCGTATTTAGTTAGCCACGTCCGCTCTGTCGCCGACGTTCCTCCCGTCTTCGCCGGAGTCCCCGATGTTGTGGCCTGGTTAGTGAGTGCCCGGTCACCACAATCCGGCACATACATGCATGCGTACCCATGAGGGATCTCCTTAGGCGCCTCCATTAAGAACCGGTAGTCACCGGGGTCGCCACCACTTCGTAAACGAGGAATGCCGGTGTAGTCGGCACTTCAGCGAGTGCTGCCAACGCAAATGGCAGCGGTGGACGGGACCGGAATGGCAATTCTCCTTGATGCGTCCCGAGAGCTGGTCCCGACGGCGAGTACCGGTGGCTCATGATCTCTCGGATCACGCGCAGGCGACACGCTCCAGCACGTTAACCAAGTTCTCACAGTGGCGGTGTAGCGAGTGAGCCACCAGGTAGTTGATCTCTTGCCGCAGACCCCTGGTGCGTTCCTCCGACGGGGAAGAAAGGTCTACCCCATCGAGTGCACCTTCTGGTGAGAACCCCTTCCATCCGATGCCACCGGAACGGGTTCTCCGAAAAGAGCCGATGAGGTCGGCTTCGAGGGTAGCCTTGATCTCGTTGTATTGCTTCTTGAGGTCGTCGAGCAGATCCTCGTAGGTGATCGGCGTGCCGTCCGCCATCTCGGATGTAGATGGCGATGTGGTTGATGTAGACGATGGTCCCACCGGGCGTGCCGAATGTGTTGACTGCCAAAACCCACCGGCGGGCAGCGGCCTTGTCAACACCGTAGAGCCGGGGGAGCCTAGAGCCGCGGCTGGCCGAGACCCCTCCGAGCGACGGCCCGCAATGCTCTTCCGGTCACACGCGGCGTTGCGAAGTGCAAGGGCGTGCCACCTGACCTATACCCGGTCGGGAAGGTGATGAGATTGCCTCGCTTAATTTCCTGCAGGGCATACATGTAAACGTTAAATACGAGCCTCGATCGGCTCTCGAGTTATCCCGTGAATCGGCTCAAAGAGCCGATCCACCCATGATCCGTACGGGGTGTACGAATACTTGGTGGTCCCGCTTGATCAAGATGAAGCTAATGAGATCTACGACGATTTAGGGTTTTCACCACATAATCGGATCATCCTACTCCAGGTTGGGCCGGATGGCCACGCACGGTGCTCGTAAGCCGATCCTAAACAAGGCCAAAAAACCAACATGAAGTTGATCCTAGGAACATCCCGTTTAGGACTTGCGAACGCCACCCTACGTGCCACAGGATCCTCCCCCTTTGTAAGGCCAAACTATTGCAGATATTAAACTAATCCTTGTAGAACAAGGAGCAATCGTAACGGATCAGATCTACTAAATAATGATCAAGCGGGTGCCGCCCCCACACCTGAGATAGGCGTGAGGACGGCTAGATATGCAAGGGTTGCACTACGTAAGCATGCTTAAACGAAGAACAATGCTAACCCTAACACATCTAATGATAACTACGTTGCTCGCCATCAAAAGCGCTTCAAGTACGAGCAACGCATGAACAACGTGGGCTTGTGCTGCCTAGATCGCAAGATGCGATCTAGGCAGCATGTCGCTTACCCGATAGAAACCCTCGAGACGAAGGAGTTGGCGATGCGCCGAGATTGGTTTGTTTTTGGGGTTGAACGTGAGTTGTTGTTTATTCCATAAACCCTAGGTACATATTTATAGTCCAGGGGACTTTCTAATGTGGGCATGCACTAAACCGTGCACGACTAAGATTCTATCTCTAAACTAAAATAGATCTAATATGTTACAGATACACGGGCAATTAAACCCAACAGGCCGATTCATAGAATTCTCCACGTATATTTCCTTAAGCCCATCTTGACTGCGGCCCACCTCTGACTCGGTCAAATCTTGGTGATAACACTTTTATGTGATATTGGATTAGTATGTAAGTTTAACAATTCTAACCTATATGGTGTGCTCCTAGTAACCTTTAGGGTCTACTTAATCAGATGATTTTTTTTTCATATGGAATAGACAAACAAATTTTGTTGTTGAATTGACATATGGTATTTTTCCTATAAATAGGCCTTGAAATTTTCTATCAAAAATAGATTTGTACATTCAGAGTCTATTCAGAAACCTTATGTTCCTTTCTTACCCTCATGTGAACATTTGTCATATATAAAAGTCGTGTTTTTCTAGTTTTCATTGACACATTTCAACATTCATGTTTGTTGATTTTTACCTAGAGACATTTCAGGATATTTTCACGCGTAAATGCTGCTAAATCTAGTTTTGCATGTCGTTTTGCTAAGTAGGATATAATTGTCGGTGTTCTCATCCAAATTTTCGATCATTCTATCTCATTGACGCTTACCTAGATTAATCTTGTAACGCCCTTTTATTTCTTGAAAACTATTACAACCCCTTATTTCTTACTATATGAACTCAGTCTATAGAGAGCTTATTTGTACGATGCCTAGAAAGATGTAAGACAGAGCTAATACAAAATGATTAATATGTGTGCTAACTAAAAAAGATAGCCCATGTGCTAATTAAGAAGGATAAACCGCCCTTTTGATATAAAAAACATGGAGTTTTCGTGCAATGTTTCAAATTTAATCTCTATCAATTTATCATTGCTCATGTAAAATCATGCGCCACCTAGACATCCAGTATAGAAAAAACATATATTTGCTAATTGCAGTAATAAGATACGAACTCCTTTGTCTTCTTATATCAGCGTACCACGATCGTGCCAGTTGGTCATATGAGGAAATATTGTATGTGTATACATTTTAAATCTTCACTGTTAATATTTATGTTTAACGTGGATTTAACATATCAGATTATTTTATATATGTGGAAGCACGTTGTATCTCTATTTAGATATGTATATTGCTTTTAGTATATACTAATAGATTTGAAAAATATTTATTTAATACATTCATAAGTGGCATGCATATTTTTTTAAAGGTCCCGTATTTAATTTTTCGAGGCATGTTCCATAGAAAATATAATTGTGGTTCTAACATATTAAAATTCTTATTTTAGGTACTTCTTAGATTGGTTTGTACATATCCTTTTCTGGAGCGGAGTGTTAATTCCTACCGAAAAGGAGCTAGATCGTACGGGTTTTTTTTTGGCATAAGCTAGATATAACTTGCATATTATGGAATCTCATCAAATAATATATGGTTGTTTGGCTAAACCTACTTATCTAGTACGGGGTTAATTCCCTTCAAAATTTCCTTTCCATCTACAACCAAATACGGAAGCTCAAATTCAAAAGAAAAAAAAAGAGTCCATGTAGGCCACTTCGTACATGATCCTCCTTGAGAAAAATAACTTTCCGTGTCCATAAGGTAATCAGAGTTTAAAAAAAGCGGGAGTCCATCATAAGTTAAGAGTACGCATAACTTAAGCTTCTAGATATAAACGTGTCAAATTGGACCTACACAGTTACGTGACTAATATTCTCTCGTTAAATCTAAACCATATATTTTAGATCTAACAACTATAATAATTCAGATGATGTGGATTAACCTCGTCGCTCTATTAAGCATCCGTATTTTGCTTTTAATATATAATATATATAATAGATACAAGTCACTCTTTTCGTTGACTACAACCAAAGTTACACTTTTTAAAACACTATGACATTTAAGAATGTCTCTATCAATTCAAGTAGAGCCTCAATGCAAACACATATGTAGCCAATGGGCACAGTCGAGCCACTGAGATAGGGGGCAAGGAAGATTGTTTGTTTGGGTTCATATTAATTTTCTCTTTAGGGTGTCTTTGGTGTTGGGACTAATCCAACATTGATCAATGTTGACTACTATTAGTATTTCGGTTTGTATATAGTGTCTAGAGTCCATGGCATGCTCAACTTAGTGTCTACGTCAATGGCATGCTCAACTTATATCAAGTCCTAGTAGATGTAAAATAGGAAGTTTTAATGCATAGTTGGTTTGCTTTACTTGCGAACTGATGTATCTTACTTGTAATGTGCTAGACACATCTAGTTCAAGTTCGGTTTAAATCAATGTAATCACTGCAGAAGAAATATTATAAAGAAGATGTTCACACCGTAGGTGCTTCCGGCCTCTACAGTAATGATGGCGTGTAGTTGACACGTCCGTTGGGAACCCCAAGAGGAAGGTGTGATGCGCACAGCAGTAAGTTTTCCCTCAGTAAGAAACCAAGGTTATCGAACCAGTAGGAGCCAAGAAGCACGTTGAAGGTTGATGGCGGCGGAGTGTAGTGCGGCGCAACACCAGGGTTCCGGCGCCAACGTGGAACCTGCACAACACAATCACGAGTACTTTGCCCCAACGTAACGGTGAGGTTGTCAATCTCACCGGCTTGCTGTAAACAAAGGATTAGATGTATAGTGTGGATGATGATGATTGTTTGCGAAGAACGAGTAAAGAACAATTGCAGTAGATTGTATTTCAGATGTAAAGAATAGGACCGGGGTCCACAGATCACTAGTGGTGTCTCTTCCATAAGATAAACAGATGTTGGGTGAACAAATTACAGTTGGGCAATTGACAAATAAAGAAGGCATAACAATGCACATACATATATCATGATGAGTACTATGAGATTTAATCAGGGCATTACGACAAAGTACATAGACCGCTATCCGAGCATGCATCTATGCCTAAAAAGTCCACCTTCAGGTTATCATCCGAACCCCCTCCAGTATTAAGTTGTAAACAACAGACAATTGCATTAAATATGGTGCGTAATGTAATCAACACAAATATCCTTAGACAAAGCATCGATGTTTTATCCCTAGTGGCAACAGCACATCCACAACCTTAGAACTTTTTGAAACTGTCCCAGATTTAATGGAGGCATGAACCCACTATCGAGCATAAATACTCCCTCTTGGAGTCACAAGTATCAACTTGGCCAGAGCCTCTACTAGCAACGGAGAGCATGCAAGAACATAAATAACATATATGATAGATTGATAATCAACTTGACATAGTATTCAATATTCATCGGATCCCAACAAACACAACATGTAGCATTACAAATAGATGATCTTGATCATGATAGGCAGCTCACAAGATGTAACATGATAGCACAATGAGGAGAAGACGACCATCTAACTACTGCTATGGACCCATAGTCCAGGGGTGGACTACTCACACATCAATCCGGAGGCGATCATGGCGATGAAGAGACCTCCGGGAGATGATTCCCCTCTCCGGCAGGGTGCCGGAGGCGATCTCCTGAATCCCCGAGATGGGATTGGCGGCGGCGGCGTCTCTGGAAGGTTTTCCGTATCGTGGCTCTCGGTACTGGGGTTTTCGCGACGAAGACTTTAAGTAGGCGGAAGGGCAGGTCAGGGGGCCACACGAGGGCCCCACACAACAGGCCGGCGCGGCCAAGGCCCAGGCCGCGCCGCCCTAGTGTGTGGCCGCCTCGTGGCCCCACTTCGTTTCCTCTCCGGTCTTCTGGAAGCTTCGTGGAAAAATAGGACCCTGGGCGTTGATTTCGTCCAATTCCGAGAATATTTCCTTACTAGGATTTCTGAAACCAAAAACAGCAGAAAACAGCAATCGGCTCTTCGGCATCTCGTCAATAGGTTAGTGCCGGAAAATGCATAATAATGACATATAATGTGTATAAAACATGTGAGTATCATCATAAAAGTAGCATGGAACATAAGAAATTATAGATACGTTTGGGACGTATCAAGCATCTCCAAGCTTAGTTCCTGCTCGCCCTCGAGTAGGTAAACGATAACAAAGATAATTTCTGAAGTGACATGCTATCATAATCTTGATCATACTATTGTAAAGCATATGAGATGAATGCAGCGATTCGAAGCAATGATGAAGATAATGAGTAAACAAATGAATCATATAGCAAAGACTTTTCATGAATAATACTTTCAAGACAAGCATTAATAAGACTTGCATAAGAGTTACTCATAAAGCAATAAATTCAAAGTAAAGGCATTGAAGCAACACAAATGAAGATGTAAGTTTCAGCGGTTGCTTTCAACTTCAACATGTATATCTCATGGATAATTGTCAACACAAAGTAATATAACAAGCGCAATAAGTAAACATGTAAGATCAATGCACACAGTTGACACAAGTGTTTGCTTCTGGGATAGAATGAATAGGTAAACTGACTCAACAATAAAGTAGAAGATCGGCCCTTCGCAGAGGGGAGCATGGATTACTATTTTTGTGCTAGAGCTTTTCATTTTGAAAACAAGAAACAATTTTGTCAACGGTAGTAATAAAGCATATGTGTTATGTATAAGACATCTTATAAGTTGCAAGCCTCATGCATAGTATACTAATAGTGCTCGCACCTTGTCCTAATTAGCTTGGATTAACACGGATTATCATTGCATAGCATATGTTTCAACCAAGTGTCACAAAGGGGTACCTCTATGCCGCCTCGTACAAAGGTCTAAGGAGAAAGCTCGCATTGGATTTCTCGCTTTTGATTATTCTCAACTTAGACATCCATACCGGGACAACATAGACAACGAGATAATGGACTCCTCTTTAATGCATAAGCATTCAACAACAATTAATTTTCTCATAAGAGATTGAGGATTAGTTGTCCAAACTGAAACTTCCACCATGAATCATGGCTTTAGTTACCGGCCCAATGTTCTTCTCTAACATTATGCATACTCAAACCATTTGATCATGAAAATCTCCCTTACTTCAGACAAGACGAACATGCATATCAACTCACATGATATTCAACAAAGGTAAAAGTTGATGGCGTCCCCAGAAACATGGTTACCGCTCAACAAGCAACTTATTAAGAAATAAGACACATAAGTACATATTCTTCACCACGATAGTTTTTAAGGCTATTTGTCCCATGAGCTATATATTGTAAAGACAAAGAATAGAATTTTAAAGGTAGCACTCAAGTAATGTACTTTGGAATGGCGGAGAAATACCATGTGGTAGGTAGGTATGGTGGACACAAATGGCATAGTGGTTGGCTCAAGGATTTTGATGCATGAGAAGAATTCCTCTCGATACAAGGCTAGGCTAGCAAGGTTATTTGAAGCAAACTCAAGTATAAAAGGTGCAGCAAAGCTCACATATGAACATATTGTAGCTATTATAAGACTTTACATTGTCTCCTTGTTGTTCAAACACCTTAACCAGAAAATATCTAGACTCTAGAGATCAATCATGCAAACCAAATTTTAACAAGCTCTATGTAGTTATTCATTAATGGGTACAAAGTACATGATGCAAGAGCTTAAACATGATATATATGAGCACAACAATTGCCAAGTATCAAATTATTCAAGACATTATACCATTTACCACATGCGGCATTTTTCGTTTCCAACCATAGTCCAACTTTCGCAATGAACATTAAAGATAAAGCTAAGAACATATGTGTTCATACGAAACAGCGGAGCGTGTCTCTCTCCCACACAAAGAATGCTAGGATCCGATCTTATTCAAACAAAAACAAAACAAAAACAAAAGCAAACAGACGCTCCAAGTAAAGTGCATAAGATGTGACGGAATAAAAATATAGTTTCACTAGAGGAACCTGATAAGTTGTCGATGAAGAAGGGATGCCTTGGGCATCCCCAAGCTTAGACGCTTGGGTCTTCTTAAAATATGCAGGGATGAACCACGGGGGCATCCCCAAGCTTTGACCTTTCACTCTCCTTGATCATATTATATCATCCTCCTCTCTTGACCCTTGAAAACTTCCTCCACACCAAACTCAAAACAAACTCATTAGAGGGTTAGTGCATAATCAAAAATTCACATGTTCAGAGGTGACATAATCATTCTTAACACTTCTGGACATTGCACAAACCTACTGGATATTAATGGAACAAATAAATCCATTCAACATAGCAAAACAGGCAATACGAAATAAAAGGCAGAATCTGTCAAAACAGAACAGTCCGTAAAGATGAATTTTATTGAGGCACCAGACTTGCTCAAATGAAAATGCCCAAATTGAATAAAAGTTGCGTACATATCTGAGGATCACGCACGTAAATTAGCAGATTTTTCTGAGTTACCTACAGAGAGGCAGGTCGAAATTCGTGACAGCAAGAAATCTGTTTCTGCGCAGTAATCCAAATCTAGTATTGACTTTACTATCAAAGACTTTACTTGGCACAACAATGCAATAAAATAAAGATAAGGAGAGGTTTCTACAGTAGTAAACAACTTCCAAGACTCAAATATAAAACAAAGTGCAGAAGTAAAATAATGGGTTGTCTCCCATAAACGCTTTTCTTTATCGCCTTTCAGCTAGGCGCAGAAAGTGTGAATCAAGTATTGTCAAGAGATGGAGCATCAACAGGTGGGTTTGGAGCTTTCTCAACTATGCATTTTATCTTATCTATGTAAGTTTCAGAGGCTCCTTTTTCATTATACTTAGGCTTGCTATCCTCATCAACAAATTTTCGGGAACAAGCCAACCATAGTTATTTTCTAGAGCGTCATTCATTCCTAGGAGCTTACTCGGTATTGTTGTCTTAATCTCCCCACCATCATTAATATTATTAGTGTAACTTACTCTCTCCATGTCTATCTTTTCAAGGATACTAGCAAAGTTGGTATAAGAGCCAAGCATCTTACATTTAGTAAAGACCTTTCTAGCCTCTCTTGCTACACCACCAAATTCTTTGAGAAGGGTTTCTAAAACAAAATCTTTCTTTTCTCCTTCTTCCATATCACCAAGTGTAAGAAACATATGTTGAATTATAGGATTGAGATTAACAAATTTAGTTTCCAACATGTGTACTAAAGAAGCAACAACAATTTCATAAGTAGGAGCAAGTTCTACCAAGTGTCTATCTTCAAAATCTTCAATTTGTACTAACATGAGTGAAAAAATCTTCTATATTATCTCTCCCAATGATAGACCCACGTCCTACCGGTATGTCTTTTAGAGTGTACTTAGGAGGAAACATGATGAAATAAACAAAAAGTAAATAAAGTAAATGCAAGTAACTAATTTTTTTGTGTTTTCGATATAGAGAGCGAGACAGTAAATAAAGTAAAACTAGCAACTAATTTTTTTGTGTTTTTGATTAAGTGCAGCAAACAAAGTAGTAAATAAAATAAAACAAAGCAAGACAAAAACAAAGTAACACTAGTAGAAAATCTCTCATGCGTACCGGTTCCAGAGGGGCATTCGTACCGGTTTTGCAACCGGTACAAATTATTCGGCACTAAAGCCCCCCCTTTCGTACCGGTTGCTTACGAACCGGTATAAAACGGGCCTCCACGTGGGCCACCAGGAGAGCTCAGGGCTAAGGATCTTTGGTACCGGTTGGTAATACGAACCGGTACCAAAGGTTCCCCCGCGGCAGGGAATTTGCCCAAATCTCCGCCGCGGCGAGAATTGGTTTTTTAGGGTTTTTGGAGGGGTTTAGGGATATCGGTTTGTTTCATATCGCGTCGATGCACCGAAACGCGTTTGGGTTTAGGTAGTACATGAAGATCAAGATGATGCATAGCAAGTTGGTGCATATAATATAACACACATGTTATTGCATAAGATCGCAAATTAAGTAGCACTATGCATGAAGATCGATCTTCATGCATAGTGGTACTCTCCGAGGCGTACTCTATATATGTCTATTACATGTAGCATAGTGGTACTCTTCGAGTCAACTATATATGTAACATGTACATCTTCATTCATAGTGGAACTCTGCGAGTGGTGGTATGACGTCCCGAAGGAAAAAATCCCGCCAATTCCTCGCCTATTGCTATGAAGCGGTCATCGATTGAGAGCTTGTTCCGCTTTCTTGCCAACTATAAAAGAATAAGATACAAATGAATACATGAAACAACTATTACTGAAACTCAGCACAACTTATGATAACAAAACAAATTTGTGAAGATTGTTTTTGTACCTCTTTATTTCTTTCATTATTCGTTCTCTCGTTGATAATTCTGCGGATGTACTCGCAAACGAAGAATCCACAGAGATCGGTTCCCGGAGGTTGTTGCGGGCATTTCTTTACAAGAATATAATTCAATCAAACAATAGTCAAGTATGATAATTAAAAGGTGTGTGGACCTAGGTAGTACTACTTACTTTCGCACGCCATCGCAGCTTCGGTGTCCATTCACGGGACGTATCTTCCTTGATGAAAGTTTGCCATACGCTGCTCGACAAAAGAAAATGCATAAAAGAGTCATCAATTAGTTCAAAGCAGGAAATTAACGAAACAAACCGATAAGAATTAAAATTACCTTCTGACCATTAAAAAACAAGACAAGTATAGATCCTTATTTTTGCTTAGTGAGTCCAAGACTTCAACTTCTCCGATTTCCAAATTGATGACGAGAAGAATAAAGTGAAACCTACGCACGTTTCAATATGCAGTGTCATATACATAAGTCATTAGTTAAAATTTTGACATACGGTGAGCAAAATATAATGTGTTATAAGACAGTAAGACTCACTCGAAGTTGTAAGGCCAAAGTATTAGCTTTTTGTCACGTTGTCGCTTCAAAAACCTTAGCAAAGTCTGCGGTGTATCCTTGTTATAGAGGGGATTCTCTATGGTTTTGACATGCATTGTGTTCGGGTCAATGAACCCAATGTCTATGATATCGTCCCTTTTGCATTCGAGCATCTTCGATCTGCATAATATAGCGCACAAAAGATTATAATCTGCAGACAATGAACGACTTCTCAAATTAAATAAATAAATCACTTACAGACAATAGCAACCGATGATTGATTTGTCGAGGGCCCGGAGATTGTATAACCGAAAGAGTTCGGCGAAGTCAACGTTCACACAAGTACTCCCGGAAGTAGTGCTCTTCCCTAACTCGCACCATGATAGTCTCGATCCCTTCCTTTGAGGCCTTAAGGTACCACGAATGCAAGTTACGCATACTTGTTGGTACCTTCCCGACATTCTCGACCAAATCTTTCCCTTGAACAAACCGATATGCTCGTTCAGCTAAGGCGTAATCAGTTCCGTCTCGTCGAGAACTTTGAACGGTCTTCCCGTCAAACACCTTGAGAGGGTCGACCGATTGAACGGGTTGTTGTCCGAGCTGGTAGACTTGGTGTATCCCTTTTATCTCCCTGATACCCGATTGAACGGGTTTTGTCGCCTCGATCATCTTGTCATACGACCTTTCAATAGAACGCACATAGTCGGATGGCGGCGATGGTACAGGGTCATATAGATTGTCAACGGTACGCACAACTTTCTCCCGATCTAGTGTCTTCTCGAAAGGTATCTCCGGCACTTTCGGTGCAAAAATTTCTTCACCTCGGCCTGAACGGCCTCCGCGTTTTCCTCCGGAGTTTTTTCCCAAGGTAACTTCTCGGTAGGCGGCAGTTGTTTCTCCTTTCTAGCTTTCTTCCTAGGCGGCGTACCGTTCCGCTTAACGGACGCCTGTCTTACGCGGAGGATCTCGAGATGGTGGACTCACGCCGGGGTCCCTCTCGGGTAGGTGTGGACTTGGCTGCTCACCGGGACTGCCACCAGGAGGAGTCGATGGCATTTGCTGCTCATGTGTAGGAGTCGGTGGCCTTTGCAAAAGGACGACGTACTTCTTCGGCCATAGGGCGAAACCGTGCTTGACATCGGCCGGTGTCCTCTCATCTTCACCTCTAGGAATATCAAGCTCCACTTTTTCAAAACCCGAAACAACTTCATCCACCCCGACACGAACACAACCAGGTGGAATGGGCATATGATGGTGCATTGCTCCATCTTCACTTGGGTACACATAGCCGACCGCCACCTTAACGTACGCGGTCCCGATTAACATATGTAGCTCGCAATCTGTCTTCTCCGTGACATAATCCACGGGGTAGCTTCCTCCACATCCGTCAAGATGCGAGGAACCGACACCGCTTCTTCGCTGAGATGGGGCAGCATCGGCTTGTGGATCCCGTAGAAACAGCGGCTGATCGAGTGCCCTCTCGATTTCTCTCAAGAGCCTCCACCCTAGATAACAACTCCGTTACAATGTCGGCGTCCTTCTTCTTCTTTCGCGAACGGCTTCTATAAGTGTCGGCGTTGTCCGGCCACGCTTCCTTCATGGTGAGACCCGGGCGAGCTCGTACCCGTCCAACATGTTCGGGGTTCCCCGTAGCGAGTGTCAGCTCGTCATTCTCTCGATCGGGAATGTACTCTCCCTTTCCGACCTTGTCAATTGCATCTACAAGCTTCGGTACAATTGCCTCAATTTTTTCCTTCCATTTTCCCTTCGCAACGATCAACCCCGTCTTTGGGTCCAACCCTGCCCCATGAGCGAACAACCATAACTTGGACCGTTCGGGCCAGTCCCATGTCTGTGGAGTGATTCCATGATCCATCAGTTTATTCTCAAACGCTGTCCACTTCGGAATGGCACTCTTGTAGCCACCTGACCCCAAATGATGCGGAAGTTTCTTCTTTGCAGCATTTTCGGTATTTTTCTTCGATCGGGACACAAAAGTAGACGATTGCTTATACTCCTTAAATGCGGCCCGGTGATCTTTTATCTTCACTAGATTTTCGGTATTATCATCGAATACCTGGATCTTCATTCTTATATTTGTCCCATAAATTTTTCTTGAAGGTCCGGAATTGTATGGCCATCTTCTTCCATGTCCATTCCTTGACTTTATTCTTCCGGCCTTCCGTCATGTCTTCCGGTAGGCTGAACTTTGTCATGAGCGTGTCCCAAAGAAATTTTTTCATCGCGTCGTTGACATAACTAGCACCACTCTCCGGGTTCTTCGGCTTATGCCACTCTTGAATGCTGATCGGTACATGGTCCCTAACAATAACTCCGGATTGACTTGTAAATTTGCGGCAAAACTCCTTGGGCTCCACTGGTTCACCATTATCCTTGAATGCCGTGAGGGCTAACCTGCCCTCGCACTTTAGCACCCGCGTCGGGCCTCGTTTTGATCTAACAGACTTGCTCGATGATCCAGAAGGCTAAAAGAAAAAATTATTCATTAATAAGTGCAATACAAATAAATGAATGCATCTAGGGATGAACATATAGACTAATTGATACATAGATATACACCTCGCCGGAGTTTGTGATGGACACTTCGTTGTCTCTTCTAACTTGTTCAGACTCAAGTCCCTCGCCAAAATCATTCGGAAAGTCTTGGTAATCGTTGTCTTCTCCATCGTCGGGTTCCGGACCACGGGCACTCTCATAGATCAATTGCTGCACCGCTTCTTCCCCTCCTCATCTCGGACGAAGGTGCCGTCCTCCATACCTCAATGTCACTACAAAATTAAGAAAGCAATTGTATTTCATTCATCATGTAATGATCATATAACAGATTGCTAGATGGATAACAATTGAAATGAAGAAAGCAAAAAACCCTAACCCTAATACTTGGTGCTCCTATTTCTTGACCCTAACTCTATGTCGCGGCGGCACCACCACGGACTCGGCGCCGCTATGGACCCTAACCCTAACACTCGGCGCTATTCTCTTCTCGCTCTTCTCTCTTTTTCTCGACCCTAACCCTAACACTTGGAGCTCCTCCTCTCGCGAGCTCACAGACGGCGACAACAACGGAGAAAAAAAGAGAGAACGACCTAGTAAATCAGTATTCCCCTCCCTCTCGTCTCTCACGCTGACGACGTGCGCGCCCTGCACGAGAACGGCAGCAAAGACCCCGCTCGGCCCTACACGGCGACGCCGAAGAGCATGCTGGTATGTCGACACGTAGCTACGGGCACCAAACTACGCCTCCTCGCGATGCGGTGGCGCTCGCGGCCGCGACCACTACAACCCCGGTGAGACATCCGGCGGTTGGGCGACGCGCCTAGCCCGAAAACCGTCCGCGGCGGCGGCAGCGATTAACGCCCATCGAAGCCCTCAACGGCGGCGGCGCTTCACCAGCCCGGCGCTGCTCAACGCAGCGGACGACCCTAGTGGACCACGGCCCCAGCGTGGCGGCCGGCGCGCTCACGACTGGACACGGCGTCGCCCCTTCTCGCAGCCACCCGAAGTGGCCGCGCCCGTGCCCGCGGCCTCCCGGCGAGACTCCGGCGACGGGTAGCCTCCCGCCGTGGAGCACGCGCGCCGCTGCTGCCGCCGCTCGCTGCTGGCCGGCGCCTACCCTCCGCACGGCAGCGCGGCATTTCGTCGAACACGCCGCGGGCGTGCGTGAGGGGAGGCCGGCAGCGAGCTCACCGCGGCGGTCGCGCGCGCGCGGGCTCCTCCCGGCGAAGCGCGCGGCGGCTAGGGAGGCGAGGTGAGGGAGGCGAGGCGAGGGAGGGAGAGGGAGGTCCTCACCTCGGTTGCCGGCGCGGGGAGAGGGTGGAGCGGCGGGCGTCGACGCGGCGACGACGGCGACCCGGCCTGCTGCTGCGCCCGACGGTTGCGGGCTACGGCGACGGCGTCGGCGCGTGGAGCTTCGGGCGATGGCGACGGCGGCGACGCGTGGAGCTGCGGGCTACGGCGACGGCGGCGGCGCGTGGAGCTGCGGGCTACGGCGGCGGTGTGTGCTGTTTTTTGGCCAAGTTTGGCCACGCCTAAGTGTTATACAGAGGAGTACCCTTTGGTACCGGTTGGTAGCACCAACCGGTACGAAAGACCTTTCGTACCGGTTGGTGGTACCAACCGGTACCAAAGGTTTTTTTTTGTTTTTCTTTTGCTGTTTCTTTTGTTTTTCTTTTTCTTTTCTTTTTCTTTCCTGTTTCTTTTGCTGTTTCTGTTTCTTTTCTTTTTATTTTCTGTTTCTTTTCTTTTGCTTTTCTATTTCTTTTTTCTATTGCTTTTTTTTTTTCTGTTTCTTTTCTATTCCTGTTTCTTTTTCTTTATTTTCTATTTATTTTTTCTATTACTTTTCTTTTTCCTTTCTTTTCTATTTATTTTTTCTATTGCTTTTGTTTTTCTTTTCTATTTCTTTTCTATTTCTTTTCTCTATTCTATTTCTTTTCTTTACTCTCGCCACGACGCCGTCCGCACAGGAAACTTTCCCGTCCCGACGTCGCGCGGGAACTTTCCGGCCACGACGCCGCGCGGAAAAGAAAGGGCGGGAATGAAATTTTATTACGATTGAACTCGAATTAAAAGTACATAGCTTAACCGAAAATTAAAGATACATGACCAAATTCTACCGGAGTCATTCAGTCATACTCGTGCCTAGCCCCGTAGTAGTCGCCACCGTAGTCGTCGTAGTCGCCGTCATCATCGTCGCCGGCATCGGGGTCGCGGTACTCGAACGTCGGCGGGTGAGCACGCGTGGGCTGGGACCGAGGGTAGCGCAGGCGGGGGCCACGGTAGGCCATGACGCCCGGAGAGTCCGGCCGCGCCACCACAGCCGACGGCCGGCCTCGTTGAAGTTCGGAGGAGGCGGGCCGCCCTCCTCGTGCTCGGCAAGCGCCCTCTCACGCCGATTGATGAAGAAGCTTTCCCAAGTCGGGCTGTAGTCGGGATGCCACCGGGGATTCCTCCGCTGCTCCGGCGTGAGCTCGAAGTAGTAGTGGTTCGTGATGGCCATCTCGCGCGCCACACCTAGAGGGACCGGAGGGACCGGTACGCCTCCGACGCTTAGCAACCAGCCGGTCGGGACGCGGTAGCCCGGCGGGCAGGGGTAGTTCGAGGCGCAAAGCGCCTCCGCCTCCCGGGGGTTAGAGATGCGATGGAAGCCATGGGAGAGAATGATGAGGTTTGCGAGATATGAGTCTAGATGTGATATGTAAATGGTGGCCAAGCCTACATATATATAGTGAAAAAATGGCGGGAAGACAGAGGCGGGATCCGGTGGAAAGCGCGGGAAGAAAATAGGCGGGAAGACAGATCGAGGCAAACCTTTAGTACCGGTTGGTGGGTGCAACCGGTACTAAAGCTGTCGGCAGGATAAGGACACGTGGGTAACCTTTAGTACCGGTTGGTGGGTGCAACCGGTACTAAAGCTGTCGGCGGGATAAGGACGCCCTGCTCGATGAGATAAAGTATGTAGCGCACGACGCCCGTCGGTGGGATAAGGACGCGTGGGTAACCTTTAGTACCGGTTGGTGGGTGCAACCGGTACTAAAGCTGTCGGCAGGATAAGGACGCGTGGGTAACCTTTAGTACCGGTTGGTGGGTGCAACCGGTACTAAAGCTGTCGGCGGGATAAGGACGCCCTGCTCGATGAGATAAAGTATGTAGCGCACGACGCCCTGTCGGTGGGATAAGGACGCGTAGGTAACCTTTAGTACCGGTTGGTGTCTGCAACCGGTACTAAAGCTGTCGGCAGGATAAGGACGCTCTGCCTATAAAAGGAGCATCGATAGACCATGGGAAGCAGCTCAACAAGCCAACATGGATGGAGAGTTTCATCACCATGGATGGAAGAAAGGGTTGGGAAATCTCCCGTGGCGGAACTTGTCGAAGATGCCCTTGGTGCACACGCCCTATGGCATCTTCGGAAGTTCCGCCTCGGAAAAATTTCCCTGCAAGCCCGTGGAAGGCTCCATCTCCTCTAACAATGTTGGGGAAAGGGTTGGGAAATCTCCCGTGGCGGAACTTGTCGAAGATGCCCTTGGTGCACACGCCCTATGGCATCTTCGGAAGTTCCGCCTCGGAAAAATTTCCCTGCAAGCCCGTGGAAGACTCCATCTCCTCTAACAATGTTGCGGAAAGGGTTGGGAAATCACCCGTGGCGGAACTTCTCGAATATGCCCTTGGTGCACATGCCCTATATATGGCATATTCGGAAGTTCCGCCTCGGAAAAATTTCCCTGCAAGCCCGTGACTTAACTAGTAAAACAAGCCAACCATCTCCATTGTTAATATCTTACATACAATAACATCATTACACAAAAGTGATTTCCATATTGAGATACACAAGTTATACTCCATCTCCTCTAGTCTTCTGAGTTTTCTTCGCCCGTTTCCCTTTCTTCTTACTCGCGACGCAACCATGGACAATCTTCATTGTTTAAGATGATGCTTGGGTCAATTTTTACCTTGAAGGGTGGAATATCGTCAAACTTATTATAATCTTCCGACATGTCTGTCTTGTCCTCTACTCCCACGATGTTTCTTTTTCCCGAAAGAACTATGTGCCGCTTTGGCTCATCGTATGATGTGTCCTCTTGCCTTTCTTTTCTTTTTTTCGGTTTGCTAGACATATCCTTCACATAAAAAACCTGAGCCACTTCACCGGCTAGGACGAATGGTTCGGTGTCGTACCCAAGATTCTTGAAATCCACCGTAGTCATTCCGTATCGCGGGTCTACCTGTACCCCGTCTTTCAGAGTTGAACCATTTACACCGGAACAAAGGGACCTTGAAATTAGGTCCATAGTCAAGTTCCCATATCTCCTCTATGTACCCATAATATGTGACCTTGTTCCCATTGCCATCTTCCGCATCAAAGCGGACACCACTGTTTTGGTTGGTGCTCTTTTTGTCTTGGGCGAAAGTGTAAAATGTGTTCCCATTAATCTTGTACCCTTGAAAAGTCGATATAGTAGAAGATGGTTGCTTGGCCAACAAGTACAGCTGCTCGTCATCGGTGACATTCATGAGACGTGTTTGCAACCAACCGCCGAAAGTCTTCATGTGTTCTCCATCAATCCAATCTTCACGGCGCTCCGGGTATTTAGAGCGTAAGATCTCCTTGTGTTCCTCTTTGTACGGAGCCACCAAGATGGAATTAAGTAGAACTGTGTAGTGTGCTTGAGTGAAAGAATGTCCGTCCATACACGTTGCTGATTTCTTTCCTAGCGTGCCTTTTCCACGCAGTCTCCCCTCATAGCGCGATTCAGGAACACCGATCGGCTTAAGGTCGGAATAAAGTCAACACAAAACTCAATGACCTCCTCTCGTTCCATAGCCCTTGGAGATGCTTCCTTCTGGCCTAGCACGGTTATGAACGTACTTATTTAAGACTCCCATGAATCTCTCAAAGGGGAACATGTTGTGTAGAAATACAGGACCGAGAACGCCAATCTCTTCGACCAGGTGAACTAGGAGATGTGTCATAATATTGAAGAAGGATGGTGGGAACACCAACTCGAAGCCGACTAGACATTGGACCACATCCTTCCGTAAATTTTGTAGAGTAAGTGGATTGATCACCTTCCGAGAAATTGCATTGAGGAACACACATAGCTTCACAATGGGTACTCGAACATTTTCCGGCGAAGCCCCCTCAATGCAACCGGAAGTAATTGTGTCATAATCACGTGGCAGTCATGAGACTTTAGGTTTTGAAACTTTTTCTCCGACATGTTTATTATTCCCTTTATATTCGACGAGAAGCCGGACGGGACCTTGATGCTACTCGGGACTTCAAAAAAGATCTCCTTCTCCTCTTTGGTAAGAGCATAGTCGGCGGGACCTTGATACTTCTCCGGATTCAGGTTGTTTCCTTCGTGGATACTTTGCTGGTCCTGCCGTGCATCCGGTGTATCTTTTGTCTTCCCATACACGCCCAAGAAGTTTAGCAGGTTCACGCAAAGATTTTTCGTCACGTGCATCACGTCGATTGCAGAGTGAACCTCTAAGAATTTCCAGTAGGGTAGCTCCCAAAATATCGACTTCTTCTTCCACATGGGTACGTGTCCGTCAACATCATGCGGAACAGATTGTCCGCCGGGACCCTTTCCAAAGATCACTTTTAAATCCTTGACCATATCATATATAACTTCCCCATTAGGGCGGGTAGGCTTCGTTCGGTTATCCGCCTCACCTCCGAAATGCTTTCCTCTCTTTCTTACGTGATGTTGTTTTGGAAGAAATCGACGATGCCCCGTGTACACATTCTTGTTTCCCAAATAATTACTATCAGTCTCACCTAAACAAGTGTGTGCATGCATTGTATCCCTTGTTTGACTCGCCCCGAAATGTTACCAAGAGCAGGCCAATCATTGATGGTTACAAATAACAACGCTCGTAGGTTAAATTCCTTTTGTTCGTGCTCATCCCACACAGGTACACCTTCGTCACGCCACAACTCTAAAAGTTCTTCAACCAATGGCCTCGGGTACACATCAATGTCGTTGCCGGGTTGCTTCGGGCCCTGGATGAGCACCGGCATCATAATGAACTTCCGCTTCATGCACAACCAAGGAGGAAGGTTATAGATACATAGAGTCACCGGCCAGTGCTATGACCGGAGCTCTGCTCCCGAAAGGATTAAAGCCATCCGTACTTAGACCAAATCTTAAGTTCCTTGCGTCATCCGAAAATGACTTGAACTCTCTGTCGATTTTTCTCCACCGCGACCCGTCGGCGGGGTGTCTCAAGCATCACATCTTTCTTACGGTCCTCTTTGTGCCATCGCAACAACTTGGCATGCTCTTTGTTCTGGAACAAACGTTTCAACCGTGGTATTATAGGAGCATACCACATCACCTTCGCAGGAACCCTCTTCCTGGGGGTGGAGTCACCCTCAACATCGCCAGGGTCATCTCGCCTAATCTTATACCTCAATGCACTACATACCGGGCATGCATTCAAATTCTCGTACTCCCCGCGGTAGAGGATGCAGTCATTGATGCATGCATGTATCTTCTGCACCTCTAATCCTAGAGGGCAGACAACCTTCTTTGCTTCGTACGTGCTAGAGGGCAACACGTTCTCCCCGGAAGCATCTTCTTTATTATTTTCAGCAACTTTTCAAATCCCTTGTCGAAGTACCATTCTCTCGCCTTCCATCGCAGCAATTCCAGCGTGGTACCCAGCTTTTTCCGACCATTTTCGCAATTTGGGTACAACAGTTTGTTGTGATCCTCTAACATTTTCTCCAACTTCAACCTCTCCTTTTCATTTCCGCAGTTCATCTTCGCATCAAGAATGGCCCGACCCAAATCGTCATCCGGGTCATCAAAAATCGGCTCATCGAAAATGAGCTCTTCTTCAGCTTCGTCTTCCCCCATTCTACTACCACCGTCTTCGGTGAATAAGGGATAGTTGTCACTATCCTCTTCTTCTTCGTTGTCTTCCAATATAACCCCTCTTTCTCCGTGCTTGGTCCAACAATTATAGCTGGGCATGAAACCATTCTCCAGCAGGTGGACGTGAAGGGTCTTCGAGGTAGAGTAATCCTTCATATTCTTACAGGAACTACATGGACAATACATGAAACCATTCGACTGCCTGTTTGCCTCAGCCACGTTGAGAAAATAATGCATGCCAGTAATGAACTCGGGATGGACCCGGTCACCGTACATCCATTGTCGACTCATCTGCATTTTATATGTATATCAAAAATCATTAAGTACACAACATCATGGATATATGAGTGACCAACTTAATTAATATTCAAGTTCATCACATAAAACTAAGTTTTTTTTTATAAAAAAGAAGAGGCTCACCGAGGTTGTACGATGCCGGCTAGGGGACGACGCTAGCGATCGACGGCGGTGAGGACGGGGATGATACTAATTAAAACCTACAAAATATACCATAATTTCAGCTCAAATTGATTATAAAAAAGTAAAATCCCTAACTTAGGCATTTCATCAAACACCTTGCTAGCACTAGAAAAATAGTACGAGTTAAACTACCAAAGAAATGAGCTAAATTAGGAACGCCGGAAGAAAGGATGATATTGCTAACCCTTGGATAGATGGAGGTCGTTAATCTTGTTAAAATGGTGGAGAAAAATAAAGATTATTGGAGTGTGAGAGGTGCAAAATTTTTGGAAATGTGAGAGATGAGAAGGAAATGAGATATGCAGGGAGCTCGGGCGCTGCCGCGCGCTGATATAGGGCATGGACCCTTTAGTACCGGTTCCTTAAACGAACCGGTACTAAAGGTGCAGCCTTGGCCCCACCACCGCCTGGAACTGGGCAGAAACCCTTTAATACCGGTTCGTGTTACGAACCGGTATTAAAGGTCCATAACGAACCGGTATAAATGTCCCACCCCTGGAACCGGTATTAATAACGCCTTTCGTACCGGTTCGTAAGGGAACCGGTACTAAAGGCTTAGATTGATGAGAGGTTTTCTACTAGTGTAAAGAGATTGGAAGTGGAGACTCCCCTTGCAGCGTGTCTTGATCTCCCCGGCAACGGCGCCAGAAAAAATGCTTGATGGCGTGTAGTTGACACGTCCGTTGGGAACCCCAAGAGGAAGGTGTGATGCGCATATCAGCAAGTTTTCCCTCAGTAAGAAACCAAGGTTATCGAATCAGTAGGAGCCAAGAAGCACGTTGAAGGTTGATGGCGGCGGATTGTAGTGCGGCGCAACACCAGGGATTCCGGCGCCAACGTGGAACCTGCACAACACAATCACAGTACTTTGCCCCAACGTAACAGTGAGGTTGTCAATCTCACCGGCTTGCCTGTAAACAAAGGATTAGATGTATAGTGTGGATGATGATGATTGTTTGCGAAGAACAAGTAAAGAACAATTGCGATAGATTGTATTTCAGATGTAAAGAATAGGACCGGGGTCCACAGATCACTAGTGGTGTCTCTCCCATAAGATAAACATATGTTGGGTGAACAAATTACAGTTGGGCAATTGACAAATAAAGAAGGCATAACAATGCACATACATATATCATGATGAGTACTATGAGATTTAATCAGGGCATTACGACAAAGTACATAGACCGCTATCCAAGCATGCATCTATGCCTAAAAAGTTCACCTTCGAGGTTATCATCCGAACCCCCTCCAGGTATTAAGTTGTAAACAACGAGACAATTGCATTAAGTATGGTGCGTAATGTAATCAACACAAATATCCTTAGACAAAGCATCGATGTTTTATCCCTAGTGGCAACAACACATCCACAACCTTAGAATTTTCTGTCACTGTCCCAGATTTAATGGAGGCATGAACCCACTATCGAGCATAAATACTCCCTCTTGGAGTCACAAGTATCAACTTGGCCAGAGCCTCTACTAGCAACGGAGAGCATGCAAGAACATAAATAATATATATGATAGATTGATAATCAACTTGACATAGTATTCAATATTCATCGGATCCCAACAAACACAACATGTAGCATTACAAATAGATGATCTTGATCATGATAGGCAGCTCACAAGATCTAACATGATAGCACAATGAGGAGAAGACGACCATCTAGCTACTGCTATGGACCCATAGTCCAGGGGTGGACTACTCACACATCAATCCGGAGGCGATCATGGCGATGAAGAGACCTCCGGGAGATGATTCCCCTCTCCGGCAGGGTGCCGGAGGCGATCTCCTGAATCCCCGAGATGGGATTGGCGGCGGTGGCGTCTCCGGAATGTTTTCCGTATCGTGGCTCTCGATGCTCGGGGTTTTCGCGACGAAGACTTTAAGTAGGCTGAAGGGCAGGTCAGGGGGCCACACGAGGGCCCCACACAACAGGCCGGCGCGGCCAAGGCCCAGGCCGCGCCGCCCTAGTGTGTAGCCGCCTCGTGGCCCCACTTCGTTTCCTCTCCGGTCTTACGGAAGCTTCGTGGAAAAATAGGACCCCGGGCGTTGATTTCGTCCAATTCGAGAATATTTCCTTACTAGGATTTCTGAAACCAAAAACAGCAGAAAACAGACAAGCGGCTCTTCGGCATCTCGTCAATAGGTTAGTGCCGGAAAATGCATAATAATGATATATAATGTGTATAAAACATGTGAGTATCATCATAAAAGTAGCATGGAACATAAGAAATTATAGATACGTTTGGGACGTATCAAGTAACACAAAAAATGAACGATCCTTGTCCACAAGTTTTTATGCGGGCATGTTCACATCATTATCATGTGATTCATCAATGAGATAAAATTAAACCAACAATCGGATAGGTTGGTTCATAAAACTGTACACTGGGCCACATGATCATCATGAGCCATCGGTGACAGAGTGCTTTGTGCAGGCTAATGATGCATGTGTGGATACGGAGCATACCGAAGTGGAGGTGGGGTAGGTCAAGGTACATGAATATAGTGAATTAACGAACTAGATTTAATACATGGGATCATCGGTCTTCCATTTTCATCGCAATAGTTGCAAAAGGATGAAATGGTCGCTATGAGAAAATAAAATTTTGAAATCGAGACTTGTTCGAAGATGGAAATAATTAATTCATGTTCATGACCTTCTCACAATTATGTTCAATCGAAGTGATTGCGTCATCGGCATCTTATATAATAGAAACCTCACCCTCAACTAGATGAGGGATAAAATCATCTACTTGACCATCCTCTTTGGCTTTAGTAATTAGGATCGCCAACATATTCGTGACAATATTTTAAAAAAAGGGAGATAGTGGGTCACCCTTCCTGAACTCTTTTAAAGTTTGGAAATAATGCCTAATGTTGTCATTGACCTGAATTCCCACACTATCCTAGGAAACAAATTGATTGATCCATTCGCACCATATAGGATCCAAGCCTCTCACATAACTTGATGTAGGAAATTCCATTTGAATTACCAAGGATGTCGCCTAGAGTGGGAGTGAATAGACGGTTTTAAAAACTTCTACTTGAAGGCTTGAACAAGTGCGGAATAAAACTATGTTTTACTTGTGAAGCACAAAGCTCACAACAACATTACCTAATAAGTGTGATTTTATGAAAAAAAAATCTTTGGTTCTGTTTTTATTGACCAAAGCCCCAATAGTTTTGTTTCGTGTGAAATTGGCTCGTTTAGAAAATGACAAATTCAGTTTAGTGAAAAACCATAACTTTTACTTTTAAATAGATACAAGTTACACATTTCGCTAACTACAACCAATGTTATACTTTTTAAAAAAATTGGACATTTAAAAATGTCTTTACTGACTGAAGCATAAATAGACCTCCTTTGTAAAATTCAAGTAGACCCTCGATGCAAACACATATGTAGCCAATGTGCATAGTAGAGCCACTGAGATAGGGGAGGACAAGAAAGTCTGTTTGTTTGAGTTCATATTAATTTGGTCTTTAGGGTGTCTTCGGTATTGGGACTAATCCAACATTGATCAATATTGACTACTATTAGTATTTCGGTTTGTATATAGTGTCTGGAGTCCATGGCATGTCAACTTAGTGTCTGGGGTCAATGGCATGCTCAACTTATGTCAAGTCGTAGTAGATGTAAAATAGGAAGTTTTAATGCATAGTTGGTTTGCTTTACTTGCAAATTGATGTATCTTACTTGTAATGTGCTAGACACTCCTAGTTCATGTTAGGTTTAAATCAATGTAATCACTAGAGAAGAAAGATCAAGATAAATAAAGAAGCTGTTCACACCGTAGGTTCTTCCAGCCTCTACCGTAACACAAAAAAAAACGAACAATCCTTGTCCACAAGTTTATATACGCGCATTTTCATATTATTTTTATGTGATTAATCCATGATAAAATTAAACCAACAATCGGATAGGTAGGTGATGAAGTGAGCTTTATGCAGGCTAATGATGCATGTGTGGATACAGAACATATCGAAATGGAGGTTGGGTAGGTCAAGGTACATGAATATAGTGAATTAACGAACTAGATTTAATACATGGATCATCGGTCTTACATTTCATCTCAATAATTGCAGAAGGATGAAATGATCGCTGTGAGGGGCACCAAGAAAATAACGAGAGGCAAGTGCCTCACTTCTTTCATTGGTATAATGAAAAAAAAAAACCAATAGTAGTAGAGACTAGGTACCATATGTCATGATATATTAAATTTCAGTCATGCAACAACGTTCAGGTACGGGTGCTTGGGCGACTGGCAGGTCGGCCCGGAGGCGTTGGGAATCACGATTTGGCCTCCGATTTGGCCTGCTCCCCTGGCGATGTGGGTATTCGCTGCGAACGAGTTCCATCCGTAGCAATTCACGATGGGGATGCTATCCGGTGTCGGCACCGGTTGATGTTGCCTGCCGCTTGGGTTCGAGGGCCGCATCTGAGCGAGCATTCGACGACGGCGCTGGAGGTCAAGTGCGGCGGGCCCTGTTCGAGCGATTAAGGGATAAGACGCACCGGGCACAGTTCTTTGAGGGATAATAACTACCAACTCGCGGTATACGGTCAACACGCGCACTAACGAAAAAAAAAATCTCAGTGCAGATCGGACGGCAACACATACATTCGTAGCTATGCCTGTGGGTAGCAAATCCACTCTCCTCAAATTTATGTTCCATCGAAGTGATTGTGTCATCAGCATATTGTATAATAGAAGCCCTACCCTCAACTAGATGAGGGATAAAACCATCTACTTGACCATCCTATTTGGCTTTAGTAATTAGGACCACCAACATATCCGCGACAATATTGAAAAAATGGGAGATAGTGGGTCACCCTGCCTCAACTAATTTAAAGTTTCGAAATAGTGCCCAATGTTATCATTGACCCGAATTCCCACACTATCCTAGGAAAAAAAATTGATTGATCCGTTGGCACCGTATAGAATCCAAGTCTCTCATAGAATTTGTTGTAGGAAATGCCAGTTAACCTTATATAGGCTTTCTCAAAGTGTTTTTGAAGCAGAACACCATATAACTTCTTCCTATGAGGTTTGTGGATCGTTCGACTGAACGAAAAAATCCTTCCGAGTATATGTTGATCGGACCTTAATTAAAGCGGGTTGAGTTGGTCTTATAACTTTATGAGCATATCAGATATGTGATTTATTCCCAGTTTTGTGAAAGTCTTGAAATTTAAGTTTAGAAGACCAATGTGACGATATTGTTCAATCTGGACCACAATTTATTTATTTGGTAGAAGAAATATGGTACCAAAAATTAGGTGATACTCCCTCTGGTCTCTTTTAATTGACTCGGATTTAGCACAACTTTGTACTAAATCTGAGTCAATTAAATAGGACCGGAGGGAGTACAAGGGAAAATCCCCTTGCTGAAATTTGGCAAACATCACGATTACATCATCATTTAAAATATTCCAGAACTATAATAGAATTAAAGAATGAACACATGTGTGCTTTATTCTTGTAGCTTCAAACACATCCTTCGGTACGAAGTCGTCTATTAAAATTTATTTTCTTTAGAAGAGATATGTGGGGTACCATGAATCTATGATTCTAACGTTGAAACTTTATTCTGGACCCATTCCCCAAGTAATATTAAATAATATTTAGTGGTGTACACTCTAAGGTTATGTTCACCCACTAGGGTTATACCAAATAGGGTATATGACGATAGGTACTGGGATTAGCAAGCCCTGGTGGCCTATTTGGATGGATAAGGTATATGACTAGCCGGGCAGCCCAATTGCTAAAAGATGGAGGCCCAGTTGACTAAGGAGGTCCAAGCCCAATTCCAAAAGGTTCAGGAAAAGAAAGATTTGAAGTACAATGCATAGCATACTTGCCGGGATAGATTAAGTCTCCATAGTTGGTTAGGTCTTTACCTCCGCCGAACCCAAAGTTTGGCTTCTTTATAAGCCGGCGAGGGAGAAACCTTGAGGACAACGACAAAACACAACTTTGTAACCTGTACTTTCTTTACTGTACTGAATTTCCAACAGTACGTACCGATCCTCTACTGAGCGACGTGTACCTAGGTAAATCGCCGACTCTCACTGTCCCAAACACCCCATCATCTAATTCCATACTAACCCTAGCCCTGAGGACCTCCTCATGGCACTATCATTGACAAGGCAATGAAATTCATTACGATACCACCTTCTAAGAAACTTTCTGAGTGGTGGATCTTATTTCTCAAAACCTCGCAGCTTAGATATCTTTAAAAAAATAAAATGTGCCTCGTTACCAAGGTGAACTTGATCACCGTAATCTAGTAGCAGACTTGCATGGTATGACCCCGCTCTAGTTAGTGCTCGTAGATTCACTAAATGGAATTGTTGTTTCCACTAGACACTCACTAAGATTCAATCTTGTATCTCATATGTTGGTATTTCTCTCCGATTTCCCATGTGAATTTCCCACCAAAAGTTAAATCTCTCCTAGATTAACACTTTTGATGATAGCATTGAAAATAAAAGGCCATATCGCATTAAAGTTATCATCATATTCTCATTTTGACAGGAATACCATTAAAATCTCCTCCATCTATAAAAGGGAGAGTGCTTGATTATGTTCAATTCATAGAGACGTACACCCTCCACCAAAAACTCAGGGCTTTCAACTAAGAACCACTCAAAGCCGTCAACTTTGGAAACCACATGAAACTTACACTACACCAAATATTAGAAAAGTTTTCATCCAATGCGGTATGACCTATTGCCACTCCCATGAGACACATCACAACGGGACGTGATGCTCGCACCCATATTTAAGAAAATACAGCTGTTTTTTCCATTTTCATGGTTTAGGTCGATTGCTAGCATTGCTTGTCTAAAAAAGGTTGGTATTTTCTTGATTTGTTGTCTGATTCCACAAGGGTGTGGTTCGATCGATTTTTGTCTCTCGGACAGATCTCGTCCTTGGACTTGAGGTTTGCACCATGAGCAAGATTCCCATCTTTGATGTTTGTTCACTCGGTATGGCATTGGATATTGATTTGATTTGGTTTTCCGGCTTAACACGAGCCTTCCTTCGCTCTTATATGGTGCACTAGACCTTCGTCTTCATGTCACATCATGTGGTCGCGATTCGTTTATCCGACATTTTTTATATATATTTGCGGTCAGTTCATACAACATTAAGTAGTACTACTTGGAGCTTACGGCATATGCTATATTGATTAATTGACATTCATTTCCTCACTAAGTTCTGCCATCGAATAGATGGGATTTTTTTTCATTCCGTAGGTCTGTCAACTACGTGGTGCACCGACCATCCGGTTTAGGGTCCGGAGGGATGTGGGTATTCCGTCGACATCGTCCCTAATGGAACCAGATGAGTTACATTGGTGCCATACAGCGACACATTACAAATTCAGTGTTGTGGGTCATGGTTGTACAAAACTTAGTACTTCCGGTCATTATTTTGAATTTTAGATATTTTTCCATAGCCCAATTTATAATTGTTGCTTCTAGAATAAGTATAATTTATGCTGAACTTTTATACTTATTAATAACTCTCTATTACGATGTTAGGCATAGTGATCCACACAAGGAAGTTGCTAAATATGACTTGTTTTTTATGTTTTATAGAATTGTAATTTAGATCGTTGAGAAATTCACCACCATTGTGCTAATTTTAAATTGTATTTTTCAGTTATTTCCTTATAAATTAATTATCAAATTTGCATAACTATATAGTTTATTTTTTACTATATGCATGCCTACATCATAAAGTCTTAGAATTATCTGAATAGAAGGTTCTTAGTGCATGACTAACTTTTGGAGTATAAATGAAGCCTTTGGCGAGTCTTTACGTGTATTTTCATTGTCCAAGGTGTCTGACGAGTTAGGCTGTTCATATTGGGGAATAACTTAGACTAGTAACATGCATATGTTTGTAATTTCGTTGTATCGTTCATTATGTTGTAAATTCATCTTGTATTGGTGTGTGAAGTTATGGTAACATACCTAGTTACTAGAACCTTATTTTTTTCATTTATTACCATGTCTTGTCATGATAAAAACTTGAGGTGTGTGATGTTACTAAATATGCTACTCGCACTATGAATAGTCTTATTGTGGGTTTTGTTAGCGGATACTGTGAATACTTTGACTTGTTATCAAACTAGCATCACTAATAGCAACTAAGGATTGCAATTTTACGAGTAATCATACCCTACTCATTTATACTGATATGTGGACCTATGCCTCAATACAGGTTATTCACTTTGTGAACCTGTTTTAAGTTGTAATCAATTATCAATATGTTGTGGGACTCTAATCTCGTTGACTTATGAGTTATGAGTATGTGATTGTGATTTCTAAATTTTGATAATTATCATATACTCAGCTACATGCTATTGAGTTTAGATAATTGATTTTTGTTAAATGTGTTATCGTTGAATGTAAAATTATGAATAACATGTGTAGTATTTGATCTACCCGTTGGATACCTAATGTGTACAGGTATCCATCGGGTATGGGTACGGGTAGAGTTTTATACCCCATGAGTACGGGTATAGGTAGAAATAACTTTTTACCCATTGACTATACGGGTATGGGTATGGGTATGGCCATGCCCATACCCTACCTATTGACATCCTTAATAGCCACCGACATTAAAAAAATCCAACATAATCGGCTACTTTTGCATACATATTATCTGATTATTGATATATTCCTTTGTCATAGTCCCTCCGTATATAAATAGATGTTTAACATTTATCTAAATCTAGATTTGTTACGTCTAGATACATTCAGATTTGGACAAATCTCAGACGTCTATTTATACACAAATAGAGTAGAATTGGTGTCCTATTTTGTAAATGAGCGCCGGTTGGATAAAAAAAAAGAGCACCGAATCAAACATCAATGAAGATAACATAGATTTTGGTACGAACTCTAGGACTTGTCGGAGCAAGACTACCAGAAAGATGTGATGGTTTTGATCAAAATCAGACTAAACTGATGGAAAGGGAACTATTTTTGCAAATTGACCGTAGATTCAGTTGGTCAATTGCGATTCGCGCTGGAGCTGATCCAACAGCCGAGTGTGACTTGGTTTTCTTTTTGGAAAGGAAAACTCTGGGAGAGACCCATATCGGTGGCCAGTGAGCACTGACCATGCATGGCATGGGACTGAACGGTCAGACACCCTCGCCGTGCAGTTGCCCCCGTGCCATGTGTTGTCGAGGTGACGATGCGCCAACCAGAGCGAGCAAAGCTCTGGTCCCGCCGGTGGCTCGGGAACGAGGCGACACGAGTCTGACCGGCGGACGGCGGTACCGGGAAGGGGAGAGCCGCGGCGACACGCGTTCGGCCGGCCGGCCGGCCATGCCGCCACCGCGCGAGCACGCATTATTGAATCCACCAAATACCGGAGTCAAACTCGAACGGAGGTCCAGTCTGCATTACAGAGCAGTGCAGGCTGCGCGCACGCGCTGGCTGCTCCTGCTCGCTGTCCGCCAGACCAGCGCGACACGTCGTCCGGCCAGCCTACTACGCATGCTGCCACCACCGCGACGGAGCATGGCGGGCCGCGACTCTCGCCGGATAATGGCGCCGTCCGCCGTGTGGATGAGTCTGCATTACAGAGCAGTGCAGGCTGCGCGCACGCGCTGGCTGCTCCTGCTCGCTGTCCGCCAGACCAGCGCGACACGTCGTCCGGCCAGCCTACTACGCATGCTGCCACCACCGCGACGGAGCATGGCGGGCCGCGACTCTCGCCGGATAATGGCGCCGTCCGCCGTGTGGATGGTGCCGGCCTTCCGGGCTAACCGCCAAGACGTGCGAGTTAATATGTGTGATTCTTGCGACGTGCAATCCCGATCGAATCATGTATAGGTAAGAGAGCTTGGACCTCTCCTCTTATCCCCTTCTACAGTGGTAAGAGGCGATTTGTGAGACCCTCCTCTGCTTCCACCTCGCCGGCGTCGATCCGGCCGATTCCTCACCCTCCGGCGGCCGCTCCGGCGGCGGGAGGATGGGGAATCGACGGATCATGCCGTGTATATAGTGTAGGTAGCAGTGGTTTGGCTGCCGGCGGCGCTGAGGAGGCGGTGGTGTGGCCGGAGAGCTTTTTGTGGGCAGGGTTCCTCTCCTCCGCTCTGGACGCTCCGGTGGAGCTCCATGGTGGATCTGCTGCCCCTTGCGCGTCCGTGACTCGTCGGAGTTGCGGTGCGTGGTTCCCCATCGCCGGAGTCCGAGAGAAGGTGGATCCGGTTGTCGAAGATCTGGATGGTGTGGTTGCTGTTGACCAAGCTGGCGTCGTCGTCCGTGGTGCAGGATGGAGGCGCTCTGGTGCCGAGGAACGTCGACTCCCCGGCCGCATAGGGGCTCCTCCCAGTCCAAGCGTTCAGTGGAGGAGAGGCGGCGGGTTTCGCCGGCGTGGCGTGCTGTGCGACGAAGACGAAGCTGGGGCTCGGAAGGTCCTCGTTGTATTTTCTTTTTCTGGGCTTTTCTGTACGAATTTTGGTTAATGCAATCTGATCCATCTGCGCAAAAAAAAAAGAATCATGTATAGGTATATAGTCTGGCCTAGGGTAGAGAGCACAGGTAGATGCATGGAGGGTACAGGGGTGGCGGCCAGGTGTACTACACCTAGCTGGCGCCGGCGGGGCGGGAGCCGTGGGTGAGGAGTTCTATCGATCGATCGTACACTCTAGCAGCCTGCAGCCTACTAGGCAGCAAGGTTTTAGAAGTGGAATAAGCGGGATAACCTAATTTTACTCGTTTGACTTCTATTTTAGAATACATAGGAATATGGAAAACAGAGAAATTTGATAGGTACATGTATCCACATTACGGCCTTCTTTGGATCAGATGATTGGAATACTTAGGAATAGGAAAAAAACAAAAGAAAATTGACATGTTTGTCAATGCAAAAAAAAAGAACATTTAAACATACGAAAAATGCAAATATAGTTGTCCTAACTAGGCACGATTCAATGACTTTTGAAGAGAGCGAGAGAACTTTAACTACACAGCTAATTTTCTTATGTCCAGCTCCCCAACCAGGCCCGTACTAGGGCAGGTTTAGCGTGTGCGACTGAAGAGGACCTCCAAAGAAAGAGGACCTCACATTGCGATATTCACTTTGGCTCATAGGAGCATTTGCTTCCGTTATGTAAATCTATATTTTAAAATATTAAAAAAATTAAAATAAAATTTTCCATTTACATCTACACATTTTATTTTCGTAGACAAGTTTTTTTTAAAAAAAAACTAAAAAAATTGTGGCTCCTGTAAAAAAGATAATTTTTGATGATATAACACGACTACGCACAGGATATTTTTTTGTCTTTTTTGTACACGCCACATAAAATTTATTTCTCTATAAAACCTTGTGCACTAACATATAATATCAGGATGTACACCAAAAAATTTATGTCATAATTTTTAATATTTTAAAAATTATTTTTAATTATTTTGTATAATGCGAGCATTTGCTCCTATAAACCAAAATGCCACCTCCCCTCATATTTCCATACTTTCTTCCATACAGGTTTATCTCCCAACGGTGCACTACTACTAGTAGCTGGTTGGCGATCTTGCTGAGCCAACTGTATACCCATTCGATACACGCCGCGAATAGAAAATACACCATTCTCATGTTGCCATGCTAAAAAGTTCGTTGGCATTCTATGAGAAGTTTTAATTCTCAATATAACATCAGCATCATTTGGAGGTGGGAAAGTTTTCGGGACTAGGGCCTCATCCCACTTATCATATCGATCTGTCCAGCACGCTAGCGACTCTAATCAGCCGTTACCGTCCCTTAGGACCAAACAGTTTCAGTTCTTCCACTCTTGGAATCCAGTTGCCACGCCAGATACAGATGGACGTCCATCACCAACTCTCCATATTAACCCATGTTTTAACAGCTCCAAACCATAAGCTACGGCACTCCTTGTCAACGAACGATTACGTGTGAAACAACTAGATTTCCTTGTGGATAGTGATTCGCATGAAGAACTCTAGCACACAAACTATCCGGCCTCTGAATAAGCCTCCAAGACGAAATACACTTATTCATTAATGTAAGAATTTTTAGATATTTTCAATTAGATTAATATTGATTAAAATTAGTGAACCTATATAGTTTGGATACATGCGTGTACTAAGAAAAAGCTAAAAGTCTTACACTAGTGGAGAGAAGGAGTACATAGTTTTTTTTAGCCCAGAAACAAAGAAACAAAGCTCACGGAGTAGCTGAAAGCCAAAACTAGAAAAACCAAAGACTACGTTCAACTAGGCAAATAAGCCTCCCTAAAAACATCTTATAATACGTGACAGATTTAGTACAACCTACATTCGAAAATACATGATTTAACTTCATCTAGATATATACATATTTACACACTTAAATACGTGTGGATACAATATCTTCCTAAAAATGGTTCACTTGAGAGAACACATGTTACTCCCTCTGTCACAAACTATATTGTGTATATTTTTTATTCAAAGTTAAATTTATAAAATTTGACTAGCAAGTTAACATGGCAAAGCTTATCAATATCTATAATATGAAATGTATATAATAAAAAATCACCATAATTCTAATATAATCGATTTCATATTATAAAACTGCATATATTTTGTTATATAAATGGTCAAACTTTATAAAGTTTAAATTTAACTAGATAGTATATGGAATATATTTTGGGACGGAGTAGTAGTATAACTATGGTTTGTAATCATCATATTTCTTCCTATTCATAATACTACTTATCTCTAATATAGATGTATCTACACATATTTTAGCTCTAGAAACATCTATATGAACGATGAGTAATATAATTCGAAGGGAGTACGTTTTTTCCTTTAAGGTTATATACGCTAGCACTGTCTGCGTATTTGATTCCCGTCAACATCTGTTCGCTCTTAGGGCATCTCCAGCGGCGCGATGCAAATAGTCGCTGAGCGACCGTTTTCGTCCGCCGTGACCGGAAAGGCGTCTGACACCACCTCCAGCGAGGCGACGCGAAGTGATCGGGCCGTCCGTGGAGACGCAAACCTGGCCCAAATATGCGCCTGGGATGCGTCTCTGGCGGACGCTCAGCGGACGTGGAAAGTGTCCGCTCGCGTCTGGCGGACGTTTTATCTGGCCCACCAGGCAGTGACGCAGCATCGATGCGTCTTCTCCGCCAGTACTGGCGCCAAGGCGTCGCTTCGGCAGTCTCGGCCGCGTTAATGTCGATGCCTCGCGTGCCGCACGGCCGTCGCCTACCTCTGCGCACGTAGTAATGGCGATGCCACGCGTGGCGCGGCCGTCACCCTGCCTCCGACCTATATAAATAGGGGCGCGAGCATCTCATCTCCTCCCCATAAAACCCTAGCCGCCGCTGCCGTAGCGCCGCTTCCGCTCAGCCCTAGCAGATCCGCCATGAGCAGCGCTGGACGCGGCCAGGCTGCCGCGCCTCCACCTCGCACTCCACCTCCTCCGGCCTCGAGCTCCGACGACGAGTTCGACTCCGAAGACAGCACCGACCTCCTCCACCCGGTCAGGGACGCCGCGGCCCTGGCTGAAGCGGAGAAGGAAGCAGAGGAGGAGCGGGCGGCCCATGCGGCGGTCGACGCCGAGCTGGAACAGCGCGCAGGCTGGCGGCCGCCGCTGCAGCAGAGGACTCCGACTCGGAGATATCTTGGTCCTCCGATGACCCTGATGCGCCTACGCCGGAGGAGAAGGCGGCGGAGCAGAGGGCCATCGTCGAGTCTTTCGAGACGCAGAAGGACGACGCCGCGAGGCTGGAGCAGTGCCTGCAAGAGGACGTGGCGGCGCACCGAGCCATAGCGGCCGCGCGGGAGGCGGCGGAGAAGCAGGTGACGGAGCGACGCAACCACGGTGCCGGCCCGTCAGGAAGCAAGTAGTCTAGACCTATAGATCTACTTTGTATAGTTTTTATGCATTCATATGTACTACTTTGAAAGTTTTTAACTATATTGCAATTCAAAAAATGGGTTGCCCCGGTGGAAGCACACCCAGACGCAAACGGACGCGCGAACAAAATATATCCACGGAGCGACGTAAACGAACACTCGCGGTCATTTTTGGGCGTCCGAAATGCGTCGCGCCGCTGGAGATGTCCTTATCCACATAAGTGGAAAACGAGAGAAGGGACTGACAGTAAATTGTCCGGGGAAGAAACTGTGCGTGCGCGTGGTTTCTGAGTGAACTTTACTGAGGATGTTCGTAGCATGCAGAACAACGTACAGGAACAGGACTATTCTACAGCCACTTGAACAATAGATTCGGTCACGTCCTTATCCGGTCCAGCCTCGAAAGCAACGCGACCTCCGTGATTAGAGCTGATCCTGCCGTCGCGTGTCAAATGACGGTGGTCGTCCATCACTTAATCTAGTGCAAACTTACGCATCTATCTATGGCATTGCTGATGGCTAGCTACGTTTACATAGTGTTGCTGAACGGCGGGTGCTTCTTTTCCAGGAGACAGCAGATGATCCAGGACTGTTACCGCACGGTGATACTTGGAGTCAACGTGCACGCAATAATTTGTGATCAGCTCAAGTCCGGACTGTTGGATAATTAGGCACAATTTCCATGATTAATTCCAGAATATAAAGCATGACGAAAGTAACTACTAACATGTGAAACTCGAACATACTAGATGCAGTGATCAACATGAACAGTAGCAGAGCAAACGGTACAACATCCATCGCTAAACAGATCGAGATATGTCGCACGTACCGATCTGGTGGAGGTGGCGGTGGAGGTGTAGCAGACGATGTCGCAGCAGTAACGTTGTTGATGACGGGGACGATGGGTCGAAGTAGACGGCGTTGAAGACGACGGTAGGCAGCACCGCCCGACTTGGACGGAAGGCGACCCGTGATGAAGAGCTTGAGCAGTCGCGCAGAGCGCTTCCCAAAAACCTAATTCGCCCTCTCCCGTACAGGATCGCAAGGACGAGCGGTTCCGGAGACCTGCTCTCCCGTTCGCCGATGCACGGGATGGAGTAGGCTACGATGGCGGCGCAAGCAGAGAGAGGTGGAAACCCTAACTCGTGTATTAGATGTATTTCTGCGGTAGCCGGGCAAGAGATTATATAGGCTCGAGAAACCCTAGGCAACGTGGGCCACGCCCACGTCGCACGAACGTTTCGAGTCGGTTACAGATAGCCCACGATCCGGGAGCGACCCGAACCGACTAACTGTGACGCGTCCGTCTAGGACTCTGTTCGTTTTCCTGAGGTGCAAAACGTAAGGAAAGTCTCGGCTCGAGGCTCAATCCACTCAACACGAGCGCGGCGCGCGCGTCGTGACGTGTCGTGTCGTGTCGAGTCGAGTCGAGACGAGCGAGCGAGGAGGAGGAGGAGCGCGCGCGTGTAGCACTCCTATTCTCACTCACTTACTAGTGGTGGAACAACCCACCTTATAAGGTGGTCTAACTTCCTCCTAACTTTCCATGTGGGACTAAACTTCCCACCTCTTGCCACTCCCTAGTGAGCTGCCACCAACTTGGGCTCAAACTCACATGGCTGCCACTATGTGGGCTTTGAGATTTATAGGAAAAACTGAAATCTAATTTGGGCCACTAAAAGTGGGCCCAATATTTCAACAATCCCCCACCAGATCTCAAATCCCCATTTAGAGATTTACCAATACTCGCTGCTTGTTTATATACCGGTGTTTCAGCGGAGACTGTTAAGTTGAACTTCCGCCTAGAACCTTAAGCTACATCCATTCACACTTGAACAATGGACTAAGCCTTGAATTGCAAGTTTTGCGTGAACAGGGTTTCACTCAAAGTCATGACCGAGTACATGGCTGCCGGTAGCCTACCCCGCGGGTGAAGCATATGCGTCATACTTCGTGGTCTCTTCATGAGTTTACTAGAGATCACCCAAATCTCATAGATTGCGACGTTTAACAATCGGACTCATATAGGTGTGTTATTTCAAGAATGCTCTGTAGGACAGCACCTTTGCTAAAATAGCCAACATAAACACATTAAGGCTTGTTGCCAACCTGCCTTACAGCAATTGAGAGTTGTGCATCTTCACATAGAGAGGGTTACAGAATACTCTCCTCAATTAAACCACTAGTTTGTTCTTCCCAGGTCCTAATTCACGGGATCTCCGATCACAAAGGTTGGGTTACCACTATGGTGTAACATCAACGGGTCTCAAACCCATCTCCCTCGATGCACTTTCTATCACATTACGCGATAGTCCCTTTGTAAAGGGATCTGCCAGGTTTTTGTCTGTTTGAATATATGTAACAGTTATTACTCCGGAGTTTCGCAATTTCTCGACAGACTTCAAACGTCTCTTGACGTGTCTTGATGACTTCGCGTTATCCTTAGAATTGTTCACTTTGACAATTACAGTTTGATTGTCACAATTCAAAAGGATTGCCGGAACAGGTTTTTCAACCACGAGGCAAGTCCATCAAGAGCTCACGCAACCATTCTGATTCAACAGTGGTTGTGTCTAAAGCAGTAAGTTCTGCTTCCATAGTTGACCTCGTCAATATGGTTTGCTTGCAAGATCTCCATGACACTGCGCCACCTCCAAAGGTAAATACATACCCACTTGTGGCGTACAGATCAGCTACATCCGAGATCCAATTCGAATCACTATATCCTTCAAGCACAGCTGGGTGCCACTGAATAGTGAATCCCATAACTCATTGTACCACATAGGTAGCGCATGACCCTATCAAGTGCATGCCAATGATCAGTACCCGGGTTTGACATGAACCTACTCAACTTGATAACGAGCAAAAGAGATGTCGGGTCTAGTCGCGCTCGCTAAGTACATGAGTGAGCCAACGATCTGAGAATATCTCAATTGATCTATGGCAATCCTCCGGTTCTTGCGTAGTGTCACACTGGGATCATAAGGTGTTGAAGAAGGCTTGCTATCAATATAGCCGAACCGGCTCAAGATCTTCTCAACATAATGGGATTTCGTTAGAGTAATCCCACTCTCGTTCTTAATCAGCTTGATGTTCAGAATCACATCAGCTTCTCCCAGATCTTTCATATCAAAGCTCTTTGACAAGAAAGACTTGACCTCGTGTATTACTTTCATGTTTGTACCAAAGATCAGAATATCATCCACATACAAACATAGTATAACACCTTCGCCCCCACCATGGCGATAGTAAACGCACTTGTCAGCCTCATTGACAACAAAGCCTACGAAGTCAAAGTTACGTCAAACTTCTCATGCCATTGCTTAGGTGCTTGTTTCAGGCCATATAAAGATTTCAGCAACTTGCACACCTTTCTCTCTCGCACCTTTTACTACAAACCCATCAGGCTGATCCATATAGATTTCCTCTTCCAACTCTCCATTAAGGAAAGCTGTCTTTACGTCCATTTGATGAACGATAAGACCATAGGAGGCAGCCATGGATAGTAGTACTCGAATGGTGGTAAGTCTAGCGACAGGTGAATAGGTGTCGAAGTAATCTTCGCCTTCTCTCTGTGTAGCCTTTCGCTACAAGCCGCGCCTTGTACTTTTCAATAGTACCATCAGGTCTTAGCTTCTTCTTGAACACCCATTTGCAGCCTACATGCTTGCATCCGTGGGGTCGTTCTGACAACTCCCAAGTTCCATTAGAAAGAATCGAGTCCATCTCATTATGGACAGCTTCTTTCCAGTCATCTGCATCTGGAGATGCATATGCCTCTGCAATGGACGTGGGAGTATCATCCACAAGGTACACAATGAAATCATCACCAAAGGATTTTTCAATCCTCCGTCTCTTGCTCCGTTTAGGAGCTTCATTGTCATCCTTCTCAATAACAATCTCATGTGATTGTTCAAAATACTCATTAGATGTACTAGATTCAGGAACTATCTCGGTAGAAATTCTAGCAATGCTATGCATATCTTTCATAGGAAACATATTCTCAAAGAATGTTGCATCACGAGATTCCATAATAGTATCAACATGCATATCGGGTACTTCGATTGAACTACTAAAAATCTATAGCCTACACTCCGCGGAGCATAACCTAGAAAGATACAATCCACTTGTCTTTGGTCCGAGTTTGCGCTTCTTAGTAATTGGAATATTGACTTTTGCCAAACATCCCCATGTGCGCAAATACGAAAGTGATGGTTTTCTCCCAGACCACTCCTCGTAAGGGGTTTTATCTTTATTCTTGTTAGGAACTCTATTCAGGACATGACATGAAGTCAACAAAGCCTCCCCCCACCATGCCTTTGATAAACCAGCAGTGGCTAACATGGAATTCACCAAGTCAGTCGGCGTGCGGTTTTTCCTCTCGGCAACCCCGTTTGATTGGGGCGAATAGGGAGGCGTCCTCTCATGAATAATACCATGTTCCTCACAGAATTCATCAAAGATTTTAGGAAAATACTCGCCACCACGATCCGACCTAAGACGCTTGATCTTTCTCTCTAGTTGATTTTCAACTTCGGCCTTATAAATTTTAAAGTAGTCTAAAGCTTCATCTTTAGTTCGCAACAAATAAACATAGCAAAATCTAGTCGCATCATCAATCAATGTCATGAAATATCTCTTTCCACCTTTTGTCAACACACCATTCATCTCGCATAGATCGGAATGTATGAGTTCTAGAGGTGCCAAGTTTCTCTCCTCGGCCGCCTTGTGAGGCTTCCGAGGTTGCTTTGATTGCACACAACTATGGCACTTAGAACCTTTGGCAATGGTGAAATTCGGAATTAAACTTAAACTCGGATAGCCGAGACATTAAACCAAAATTAATGTGACATAAACGAGAATGCCAAACACCGGTATCATCACTAACATTGCCACAAATATGGTTCACGGACTTATTGCTGAAATCGAAAGCGAAAAGCGGAACAAGCCTCCGCACTCATAGCCTTTACCAATAAATTGTCCAAACTTGGAAACAACTACTTTATTCGACTCTAAAACAACCTTAAACCCATCTCTGCATAGAAGGGAGCCGCTAACGAGATTCTTGTTCATAGTAGGGACATGCTGCACGTTCCTCGACCGCACGATCTTCCCGAAGTGAACTTCGGATCTACCGTGCCAACACCACGAACGAAGCATGTGACCCATTCCCCATCAAGACGGAAGAATCCCGGGCGACCCGGTAAGAAGTGAACATGGATATGTCAGCACACACATGAACATTAGCACCTGTATCAATCCACCAACATGGAGATTGAAATACCGAAAGAACAGTAAAGAGATTACCGTACCCATCAGCATTGCTAGCGGTCACCGTGTTGACTTGCCTCGCCTTTTTCTTGCGGTCTGCCCTCTCTGGACAGTCCTTAGAAAAGTGGCCAGCCTCTCCACGAGTAAAGCAGCTCAGATCTGCTTTGTTTATCATCTTCTTCTTCTTGAAGGTTGTAGTCTTCATAGGCTTATTGAAGGAGGGCTTGTTATTCCCTTTGTTCTTGCTGTAGGGTTTCTTCGCACCATGTTGGCGCTAGACTCGACCCTCTCCTTTCTCGGTATTATCCTTAGCCCGAGCTTTCTCCTCAACATCAAGAGACGCTATCAGATTTTCAACCGATATCTCCTGTCTCTTGTGTTTGAGAGTTGTGGCAAAGTTCCTCCATGAAGGGGGCAACTTAGCGATGATGCATCCAGCCACAAACTTGTCGGGTAAGGCACACTTAAGGAGTTCAAGCTCTTTCGCAATGCACTCGTATCTCATGAGCTTGTTCGACTACGTAACGGTTGTTTACCATCCTGATGTCATGGAAGCTCTCCATGATGTACAGTTCACTGCCTGCATCGGTTGCACCGAATTTAGCATTCAGTGCATCCCAGAGCTCTTTACCATCTGTTATGTGCATGTACACATCACACAGACGATCAGCAAGAATACTCAGAACGCATCCGACGAAGAGAGTATTGTTTTCCTTGAACTTGTTCTGATCTTGGTCAGATATAGTTCCTTCAGGTAAACCATCAGTAACGTCGAATATTTTCATATGAGTAAGCCAGAGCATGGCCTTAACTTGCCACCTCTTAAAGTGCACACCGGTGAACTTATCCGGCCTCAGTGCATCAGCAAAACCAGCCATTGTTAACTCAGGAAATTGCCTACAATTAGGTTTTTGGATTGTTGGATAATTAGGCACAATTTCCATGATTAATTCCAGAATATAAAGCATGACGAAAGTAACTACTAACATGTGAAACTCGAACATACTAGATGCAGTGATCAACATGAACAGTAGCAGAGCAAACGGTACAACATCCATCGCTAAACGGATCGAGATATGTCGCACGTACCGATCCGGTGGAGGTGGCGGTGGAGGTGTAGCGAGACGATGTCGCAGCGAGTAACGTTGTTGATGACAACGTTGTTGACGACGGGGACGATGGGTCGAAGTAGACGGCGTTGAAGACGACGGTAGGCAGCACCGCCCGACTTGGACGGAAGGCGACCCGTGATGAAGAGCTTGAGCGAGTCGCGCAGAGCGCTTCCCAAAAACCTAATTCGCCCTCTCCCGTACAGGATCGCAAGGACGAGCGGTTCCGGAGACCTGCTCTCCCGTTCGCCGATGCACGTCGGCGCACGGGATGGAGTAGGCTACGATGGCGGCGCAAGCAGAGAGAGGTGGAAACCCTAACTCGTGTATTAGATGTATTTCTGCGGTAGCCGGGCAAGAGATTATATAGGCTCGGGAAACCCTAGGCAACGTGGGCCACGCCCACGTCGCACGAACGTTTCGAGTCGGTTACAGATAGCCCACGATCCGGGAGCGACCCGAACCGACTAACTGTGACGCGTCCGTCTAGGACTCTGTTCGTTTTCCTGAGGTGCAAAAAGTAAGGAAAGTCTCGGCTCGAGGCTCAATCCACTCAACACGAGCGCGGCGCGCGCGTCGGGACGTGTCGTGTCGAGTTGAGTCGAGACGAGCGAGCGAGGAGGAAACTGCCACCAACTTGGGCTCAAACTTACTAGTGGTGGAACAACCCACCTTATAAGGTGGTCTAACTTCCTCCCAACTTTCATGTGGGACTAAACTTCCCACCTCTTGCCACTCCCTAGTGAGCTGCCACCAACTTGGGCTCAAACTCACATGGCTGCCACTATGTGGGCTTTGAGATTTATAGGAAAAACTGAAATCTAATTTGGGCCACTAAAAGTGGGCCCAATATTTCAACACGGACTCGATATGACAGGTCCGACTAGGACATAACCGCAACCAAACAAACCTATTTTCTCAATGAGAAAATATTAAACCATCCACTATATTTGTCAAGAAATATATTACTTCCTCTATCCCACGAAGATTGTCTGAGATATGTTAAAATTTAAATATATCTAGGTACAGTACTACATATTATGTATATGCAGGTACATCTAAATTTTGATAAATCTCAGACAACCTTCATGAAACGAAAAGAGTATTATGTTCATTCTCTCTTATATTTGCTTAGATTGTAGCTGGAGCGGCAGCTCTAGGCATTTGCTCTGATTGCATGGGTTATAGAGTTATTAGCTTGGGGGATGCATTGCCTCAGGGCCGATGTGGTTACTGGAGCGGCTGCTCGGATGTAGTAGGGAATCTCCTTCGATCGTTTTGGTGGTATCGTCGGTGGTTCGGTTGGTGAACGATCTCAAAACTAGCACTTGTGTTGCAAATGGTTTTTTTTTCGTTTGATTATTCGTAAATAACCGACCAATCTCCCTTCTTCTTAATCAATGGAAGAGGCAAAAAAAAAATTGCCTCACGTTTCAAAAACCCTTGCGACCCATTTGTAAGCCCAACTGTCCTAGTTGAGGTAAACAAAGAAGAAGAAAAAAATCACACCTAGAATGTAATTTGAGCGCACCACCCTCCTTGATGTGAAAAGAAATGGTTCGATTTACACCCTCAAACGTCAGTTGTCACCCGCAGAGTCCGATCGATCGAGCCGACTGGATGGCACACACCAGCAGTTCCTTTTTCTGCTCGTCCGGTACATGTATCCCACAAGAAAGAAAGCAACGCGCGCCTCAAGCTCAGTTCAGACTCGAATAGAAGAAGAAAAAAAAAGATACATCCATCGGTCCATCATGCAAATCATTTTACTTTGCACGAGGAAGCCATATCAGCATCCCACAGCGAGAGAGGAGCGCAGCGAGAGAGGCGTGCGCGTGCCCGTCCCCTGCTCCGTCGCCGCCGCGGCGGCGGTACCCCACCCACCCATGGCCACTCCATCCCCATCCCCTTCCCCCTCACCGTCGCCGGCGGGGAGCCCGCGCGGCCGTGCTGACCGTTGGCGCGGCGGCCGCGGGTCGGACTCGGAGGACACCCCGAGTTCCTTCCGGGATGCGCTGATGGGGGCAAGGGCGGCGGAGAGCGTCGACGTGCCGGAGAGCTCCCGTGCGCGCCGCGAGGTTAGGTCCATGGTCCGGCGGGAGGAAGCGAGCACCGCCATCGACGCTTTGGACGACTCCGACGATCTAATCGATGAAGAAGGAGAGGAAGGCCCGTGGGAAGAACCCGCTCACGTCACCCGCAAGCGCGCGAGGGGGCACCGCGGCGGGAAGAAGGTCGCGGCGAGGCCGGTGCGCCCGGCGCGCGAGGTCGGCGCGTACGCAGACTACGAGGGCCTGTGCCTGCTCTGCACCCAGCCGGGGCACCGCGCCGTCGACTGCACCACGGGGCCGGTGTGCCTCCGCTGCGGCGAGACCGGCCACATGGCGAGGGAATGCTCCCTGCCGCGTCCACCTAGACCATCTTCGCCGCCGGACGGGGAGGAGCCAGCGCGGAAGAGGAGGAGCGGCGAGGGGTGGCATCATCGCATGGGTGAGAGCGCCAACGACCTCCGTGCGCGTGCGCCGGAGGGCCGTCAGGCTGCTGTTGAGCCGCGTGGGCGACATCGCGAGGTGGCGCCGGATCCGCGTGTTGTGTCTGGGGAGAGAAGGGTGACTGCGCCTCGCCGTGGCGCACCGGCGCCGCCACGGGCGCGTCAAGGTGCTGCCTTTGCGCACAGGGACGTGCCAGCTGCTGTTGCTGCACGCACCGTGGCCCCTGTGCCGGCGCTGGTGGCGCGCGAGCTGCCTGCGGGCGGCGACCGCGTCGTGGCTCCGGTGTTGCCCGCGGTTCGCCGGGGCACGGTTGTTGCGCGTCCTCGCAGGAGCGCCGACGAGCAGGTGGCTCCCCTCGGACTGCGGAGGCCAGCGTTCGGTGGCGAACTCGCTCGACGGCCGGCGCGGGCGTCGTGCGTTCTCCCCCGCACGCCGGAGATGGACGAGGCGGAGGAAGCACTTGCCAAGGCGCTGTTGGCGGTGATCGTCGGCGTACGCCGCACCGTCACCGCGGAGGAGGTTGCCATGGCCCTCGAGGACGTCCACGGGCTGGCGCCGGGGAGTTTCTCCGTCCACTGCCACCGCCCGGAGGATTTCCTCCTGTACTTCGCGTCGCAGGTGGACAGGGACAGGGTGCTCGGCGACGGTGTCCTGGCGTCGCCATACTTCCGCCTCCTGCTCCGCCCGTGGTCGCGACGCACGCACGCCGCCTCCGGAGGCCTCTGCGTCCACACCGAGCTGGAGATCGAGGGCGTGCCAGCCAACGCGTGGAGCTTGGCCACGGCGGAGGCTGTCCTCGCACCGACGGCGTGGGTCGAGAGGCTCCACCCTCTCACCCGTAGCCGCGCTGACATGGGCGTTCTACGCCTCACCGCGTGGTGCCTTGACCCTGCCGCCATTCCCAGGGAAGTCGACCTCCATGTCGTGGAACCCGATGACCCGCCGTCGCTCGCAGACATGGCCGCGCCGTCCCAAGCCGTCGTTCCCCCACACATCAGTACCCTCGTCTACCCGCTGCTCGTGCATGTCACCAGGACGGTGGACTTCCGCCGCTCCACGCCGAGCAACGCCGCGGCTGGTGGTGCCGATGATGGTCGGGCGCCTGCCTGGCCGGCAGTGCGGAAATACCAATACACGCGCGGGGTGCCGGATGTGCTGCCAGGCTCTAGCGGCGACGGCGGCGGCGCTGCTCCGTCGGCGGGCCACGGTGGCGGAGGTGGTGGCTCCCGGACGCTGACGTCGGGGGTCGTCGTCGGTGCGCCTGACCAGGATGCTCCGCGACAAGCTGCAAAGCGAAAGAAGGGGCGTGGGGGCCGCAAGGTACGGGCGCTGCGCGCCAAAGCTGCTTTGGCTGCTCAGAGCGCCGCCATGGAAGACCAGCGTGGTGATATGGGTGGGGCCGCTGATAGCGCCCTGACCTTGGATGCCGACCGCGGCGAGCCGTTGGAAGCGCACGGCCCAGTCCAATCTGACGCCTTGACCGCGGTCGTGGAGGAGCAGCGTGCTGGGAGCGTGGGCGAGGTTGGCCGTGAGCTGGAAGGAGCGGTGCATCTGGGCACTGTGCTGAGGGTGGGCTCGGTCGTGGTCATCCCTGCCGCGTCAGCCATTTAAAAGGAGCTCACTTCCGTCCAAAGCCCTGCAACGCACGCGCTTGGCAGCTTGCTGGAGAAGACGACGGCTGCTCCTGCTTTGCCCATGTTGGGCTCGCCCAGCCTTGGGCCAGGCCAAGCTGAGGGGCCTCTGCTCTTGACCAGGCCAGCTTGCCAGCTGGGCCAGGCCCAGGTTGGATCTGCGGTGGCCGCTGAGGGTGACTTGGGCCAGGCCCAGGAACGCGAACGGCTGGCTACTTCGGACGCGCGGGAATCTGCTTCGTTGGGTGGCTCGAATTTCACCTTGGACGATCACCACGACGCAGGTGCCACCCCCCTGTGCTGCAGCTGGTTACGGCTGTCACGACTGCTGCCTCCATGGAGGCGCACCATCCCGGCGAAGATGATGCCGATGATGATCGGGTGGATGAAGAGATTGTGATTGATTCGCCTCCGGCGCGTGTTACACGCGACGTGGCCCCACCTGGCGCTTCTCCTGCGGTATGCCGCTTTGCTTCGCCACCTTTGGTGTTCCAGAGAGCTCGACAGCCCCCTCCCCCGTGCCCTCTGCCGGCGGTGGCCAGGCCTCGGACCCTTGGGGAATTCCTCACGGCAGCGAAGTCACGCTCGGATGCTCTACTGCAGACCCCGGCTGTTCGACGCAGACTCGTCGAGCTCAACTTCCAGCCTCGTCGGAGCTCGAGGATCGCTGGACAACCGGGAGGTCTCAACGCCGAGATGAAGGCCGTGCGCAACCTGATGCGCAAGCTTGGTCTTCTCCAGGGAGATGAGGCGCCGTCAGAGGCTGCCCTTGAGGCTTACCATAAGATGTATGAGCTTCCCCTGACGGACGACATGATTGAGGCGATTCCTGAGTTCTACGGGTGGTCACTTTCGACGATCAGAGGCTGCTCTCCACCACTGCTTGGGATGTCGGGTGGCCGCTGATACGTCTCCAACGTATCGATAATTTCTTGTGTTCCATGCCACATTATTGATGTTATCTACATGTTATATGCACACTTTATGTCATATTCGTGCATTTTCTGGAACTAACCTATTAACAAGATGCCGAAGTGCCGGTTCTTGTTTTCTGCTGTTTTTGGTTTCAGAAATCCTAGTAACGAAATATTCTCGGAATCGGACGAAATCAACGCCAAAGATCTTAGAATCCCCGGAAGCATCCAGAACACACGAGAGGGACCAGAGGGGGGCACAGGCCCACCACACCATGCCCTGGCGCGGCCTAGGGGGGGCCCGCGCCCCCCTAGGGTTTGGCCAGCCCTTCAGCCCTCTCGACTTGCCCTTCCGCCTACTTAAAGCCTCCATGACGAAACCTCCAGTACCGAGAGCCACGATACGGAAAACCTTCCAGAGCCGCCGCCATCGCGAAGCCAAGATCTGGGGGACAGGAGTCTCTGTTCCGGCACCCTGCCGGAGCGGGGAAGTGCCCCCGGAAGGCTTCTCCATCGACACCGCTGCCATCTCCACCGCCATCTTCATCACCGCTGCTGCTCCCATGAGGAGGGAGTAGTTCTCCATCGAGGCTCGGGGCTGTGCCGGTAGCTATGTGGTTAATCTCTCTACTATGTACTTCAATACAATGATCTCATGAGCTGCTTTACATGATTGAGATTCATATGAGTTTTGTATCACTACTATCTATGTGCTACTCTAGTGATGTGTTATTAAAGTAGTTTTATTCCTCCTGCACGTGTGTAAAGGTGACAGTGTGTGCACCGTGTTAGTACTTGGTTTATGCTATGATTATGATCTCTTGTAGATTATGAAGTTAACTATTGCTATGATAATATTGATGTGATCTATTCCTCCTACATATGCATGAAGGTGACGAGTGTGCATGCTATGCTAGTACTTGGTTTAGTCCGTTGATCTATCTTACACTAAAGGTTACTAAAACATGAGCATTATTGTGGAGCTTGTTAACTCCGGCATTGAGGGTTCGTGTAATCCTACGCAATGTGTTCATCATCCAACAAAAGTGTAGAGTATGCATTTATCTATTCTGTTATGTGATCAATGTTGAGAGTGTCCACTAGTGAAAGTCTATTCCCTAGGCCTTGTTCCTAAATATCGCTATCGCTGCTTGTTTACTCGTTTTACTCGTGTTACTACTGCTGCATTACTACCGCTTGTTTACTCGTTCCGGGCAAAGCACTTTTCCGGCACCGTTGCTACTGCTCATACTTATTTATACCACCCGTATTTCACTATCTCTTCGCCGAACTAGTGCACCTATTAGGTGTGTTGGGGACACAAGAGACTTCTTGCTTTGTGGTTGCGGGGTTGCATGAGAGGGATATCTTTGACCTCTTCCTCCCTGAGTTCGATAAACCTTGGGTATCCACTTAAGGGAAACTTGCTGCTGTTCTACAAACCTCTGCTCTTGGAGGCCCAACACTGTCTACAAGAATAGAAGCTCCCGTAGACATCAAGCTATTTTTCTGGCGCCGTTGCCGGGGAGGAAAGGTAAAAAGGCACTCATACTCCGGTCCCAGGTAAAGTACTTTTCTGGCGCCATTGTGTTTGTGCTCGAAGATATTTCCTTTAGATCCTGCAATTGCATCTTTTTGTTTCTTGTTTACACTAGTTTGGCATAATGGACAACAATGAGCTTCTTATTCTGTTTCCTCATTTAAAACATGGATTGTTTGATGCGAAAATTAAAAAACCTATGGAATCTTATTTGCATGCTGGTAGTAATATTAGTATGAACGCTTTGAACACCATTGTTGATAATGATATAGAAAGTTCTAACCTTGGGGAAGCTGGTTTTCATGATCTTTTTAGTCCCCCAAGCATTGAGGAGAAAATTTTCTTTGATGATACTTTGCCTCCTATTTATGATTATAATGATAGTGGTCTTTTGGCGCCACCTACTATGGAGAGTAAATTTTGTTGTGATTATACTATGCCTCCTACACTTGATGACAATAATAATGATAGCTACTTTGTTGAATTTGCTCCCACTATTACTAATAAAATTGATTATGCTTATGTGGAGAGTAATAATTTTATGCATGAGACTCATGATAAGAATGCTTTATGTGATAGTTATATTGTTGAGTTTGCTCATGATGCTACTGAAAGTTATTATGAGAGAGGAAAATATGGTTGTAGAAATTTTCATGTTACTAAAATGCCTCTCTATGTGCTGAAATTCTTGAAGCTACACTTGTTTTATCTTCCTATGCTTGTTACTTTGCTCTTCATGAACTTGTTTATTTACAAGATTCCTATGCATAGGAAGCATGTTAGACTTAAATGTGTTTTGAATTTGCCTCTTGATGCTCTCTTTTGCTTCAAATACTATTTCTTGCGAGTGCATCATTAAAACTGCTGAGCCCATCTTAATGGCTAAAAAGAAAGAACTTCTTGGGAGATAACCCATGTGTTATTTTGCTACAGTACTTTGTTTTATATTTGTGTCTTGGAAGTTGTTTACTACTGTAGCAACCTCTCCTTATCTTAGTTTTGTGTTTTGTTGTGCCAAGTAAAGTCTTTGATAGTAAAGTAAGTACTAGATTTGGATTACTGCGCAGAAACAGATTTCTTTGCTGTCACGAATCTGGGTCTAATTCTCTGTAGGTAACTCAGAAAATTATGCCAATTTACGTGAGTGATCCTCAGATATGTACGCAACTTTCATTCAATTTGAGCATTTTCATTTGAGCAAGTCTGGTGGCCTAATAAAATCCATCTTTACGGACTGTTCTGTTTTGACAGATTCTGTCTTTTATTTCGCATTGCCTCTTTTGCTATGTTGGATGAATTTCTTTGATCCATTAATGTCCAGTAGCTTTATGCAATGTCCAGAAGTGTTAAGAATGATTGTGTCACCTCTGAACATGTTAATTTTTATTGTCCACTAACCCTCTAATGAGTTGTTTCGAGTTTGGTGTGGAGGAAGTTTTCAAGGGTCAAGAGAGGAGGATGATATACTACGATCAAGAAGAGTGAAAAGTCTAAGCTTGGGGATGCCCCGGTGGTTCATCCCTGCATATATCAAGAAGACTCAAGCGTCTAAGCTTGGGGATGCCCAAGGCATCCCCTTCTTCATCGATAAATTATCAGGTTCCTTCTCTTGAAACTATATTTTTATTCGGTCACATCTTATGTGCTTTACTTGGAGCGTCTGTGTGCTTTTGCTTTTGTTTTTGTTTTTGTTTGAATAAATTGGATTACATCATACTTGTGTGGGAGAGAGACACGCTCCGCTGGTTCATATGAACACATGTGTTCTTAGCTCATAATATTCATGGCGAAGTTTCTCCTTCGTTAAATTGTTATATGGTTGGAATTGGAAAATGATACATGTAGTAATTGCTATAAATGTCTTGGGTAATGTGATACTTGGCAATTGTTGTGCTCATGTTTAAGCTCTTGCATCATATGCTTTGCACCCATTAATGAAGAAATACATAGAGCATGCTAAAATTTGGTTTGCATATTTGGTTTCTCTAAGGTCTAGATAATTTCTAGTTTTGAGTTTGAACAACAAGGAAGACGGTGTAGAGTCTTATAATGTTTACAATATGTCTTTTATGTGAGTTTTGCTGCACCGGTTCATCCTTGTGTTTGTTTCAAATAAGCCTTGCTAGCCTAAACCTTGTATCGAGAGGGAATACTTCTCATGCATCCAAAATACTTGAGCCAACCACTATGCCATTTGTGTCCACCATACCTACCTATACTACATGGTATTTTCCCGCCATTCCAAAGTAAATTGCTTGAGTGCTACCTTTAAAATTCCATCATTCACCTTTGTAATATATAGCTCATGGGACAAAATAGCCTTAAAAACTATTGTGGTATTGAATATGTACTTATGCACTTTATCTCTTATTAAGTTGCTTGTTGTGCGATAACCATGTTTCTGGGGACGCCATCAACTCTTTGTTGAATATCATGTGAGTTGCTATGCATGTTTGTCTTGTCTCGAAGTAAGGGCGGTTTTCACATCAAATGGTTTGAGTATGCATACTGTTAGAGAAGAACATTGGGCCGCTAACTAAAGCCATGAATCATGGTGGAAGTTTCAGTTTGGACATAAAACCTCAATCTCTTATGAGAATATTATCTCGTTGTTGAATGCTTAAGCATTAAAAGAGGAGTCCATTATCTGTTGTCTATGTTGTCCCGGTATGGGTGTCTAAGTTGAAGAATGATCAAAAGCGAGAAATCCAATGCGAACTTTCTCCTTAGACTCTTGTACAGGCGGCATAGAGGTACCCCATTGTGACACTTGGTTGAAACATATGTTATGCAATGATGATCAGTGTTAACCCAAGCTAATTAGGACAAGGTGCGGGCACTATTAGTACACTATGCATGAGGCTTGCAACTTGTAAGATATAATTTACATGATACATATGCTTTATTACTACCGTTGACAAAATTGTTTCATGTTTTCAAAATAAAAGCTCTAGCACAAATATAGCAATCGATGCTTTCCTCTTTGAAGGACCATTCTTTTACTTTCAATGTTGAGTCAGTTCACCTATTTCTATCCACCTCAAGAAGCAAACACTTGTGTGAACTGTGCATTGATTCCTACATACTTGCTTATTGCACTTATTATATTACTCTATGTTGACAATATCCATGAGATATACATGTTACAAGTTGAAAGCAACCGCTGAAACTTAATCTTCTTTTGTGTTGCTTCAATACCTTTACTTTGAATTATTGCTTTATGAGTTAACTCTTATGCAAGACTTATTGATGCTTGTCTTGAAGTGCTATTCATGAAAAGTCTTTGCTTTATGATTCACTTGTTTACTCATGTCATACACATTGTTTTGATCGCTGCATTCACTACATATGCTTTACAAATAGTATGATCAAGATTATGATGGCATGTCACTCCGAAATTATCTTTGTTATCGTTTTACCTGCTCGGGACGAGCGGAACTAAGCTTGGGGATGCTGATACGTCTCCAACGTATCGATAATTTCTTGTGTTCCATGCCACATTATTGATGTTATCTACATGTTATATGCACACTTTATGTCATATTCGTGCATTTTCCGGAACTAACCTATTAACAAGATGCCGAAGTGCCAGCTCTCGTTTTCTGCTGTTTTTGGTTTCGTAAATCCTAGTAACGAAATATTCTCGGAATCGGACGAAATCAACGCCAAAGATCTTAGAATCCCCGGAAGCATCCAGAACACACGAGAGGGACCGGAGGGGGGCACAGGCCCACCACACCATGCCCTGGCGCGGCCTAGGGGGGGCCCGCGCCCCCCTAGGGTTTGGCCAGCCCTTCAGCCCTCTCGACTTGCCCTTCCGCCTACTTAAAGCCTCCGTGACGAAACCTCCAGTACCGAGAGCCACGATACGGAAAACCTTCCAGAGCCGCCGCCATCGCGAAGCCAAGATCTGGGGGACAGGAGTCTCTGTTCCGGCACCCTGCCGGAGCGGGGAAGTGCCCCCGGAAGGCTTCTCCATCGACACCGCTGCCATCTCCACCGCCATCTTCATCACCGCTGCTGCTCCCATGAGGAGGGAGTAGTTCTCCATCGAGGCTCGGGGTTGTGCCGGTAGCTATGTGGTTAATCTCTCTACTATGTACTTCAATACAATGATCTCATGAGCTGCTTTACATGATTGAGATTCATATGAGTTTTGTATCACTACTATCTATGTGCTACTCTAGTGATGTGTTATTAAAGTAGTTTTATTCCTCCTGCACGTGTGTAAAGGTGACAGTGTGTGCACCGTGTTAGTACTTGGTTTATGCTATGATTATGATCTCTTGTAGATTATGAAGTTAACTATTGCTATGATAATATTGATGTGATCTATTCCTCCTACATATGCATGAAGGTGACAGTGTGCATGCTATGCTAGTACTTGGTTTAGTCTCGTTGATCTATCTTACACTAAAGGTTACTAAAACATGAGCATTATTGTGGAGCTTGTTAACTCCGGCATTGAGGGTTCGTGTAATCCTACGCAATGTGTTCATCATCCAACAAAAGTGTAGAGTATGCATTTATCTATTCTGTTATGTGATCAATGTTGAGAGTGTCCACTAGTGAAAGTCTATTCCCTAGGCCTTGTTCCTAAATACTGCTATCGCTGCTTGTTTACTGTTTTACTGTGTTACTACTGCTGCATTACTACTGCTTGTTTACTGTTCTGGGCAAAGCACTTTTCTGGCACCGTTGCTACTGCTCATACTTATTTATACCACCTGTATTTCACTATCTCTTCGCCGAACTAGTGCACCTATTAGGTGTGTTGGGGACACAAGAGACTTCTTGCTTTGTGGTTGCAGGGTTGCATGAGAGGGATATCTTTGACCTCTTCCTCCCTGAGTTCGATAAACCTTGGGTATCCACTTAAGGGAAACTTGCTGCTGTTCTACAAACCTCTGCTCTTGGAGGCCCAACACTGTCTACAAGAATAGAAGCTCCCGTAGACATCAGCCGCCTCATTGAGGCCTGACCCCTGGTGGTGGTCCTCGGGTGTTTTGCGATGTTCCAATGTTGTACGAACCTAAAGTTTTCGTGGCCAACGTGCGAGGCCTCAATGATCGCGCGCGGCGTTCGGGTGTTAGGAGTGTAGTGAACACTACGGGTGCATCCATTGTATGTCTCCAGGAGATGAAGCTATCTGTTGTAACTCAGGCTATCGTAATAGAAGCGCTTGGCGCAGAGTTTGACGCTTACTTCTGCTTGCCTGCGGATGGCACTCGGGGGGGTATCATTGTGGCTTGGGTCAGCCGGGTGGTGCAGCTCGACAGCGCACACTACGGTGCTAACAGTGTCACGGCCAAGGTCTCCCCTGTGGGTGGTGGCGCTGAGTGGTGGCTGACTTGTGTTTATGGCCCACAGGCTGATGCAGACAAGGTCGCCTTCTTGGAGGAGCTCCGCGATGTCCGCAGGGGTCACCCTGGTCCTTGGGCCCTCTGCGGGGACTTTAACTTGATCTACCGGGATGAGGACAAGAACAACGGTAACCTCAACCGCAGGATGATGGGCAGATTCCGGCGCTTTCTGAATGACTGCGAGCTAAAGGAGATCTACCTACATGGACGACGGTACACTTGGTCTAACGAGCGGGAAAACCCCACTCGCGGGTACGACTGGATCGGGTGTTTGTTTCGGTTGCCTGGGAGGAGTTGCATAGCAGCTGCACGCTGCGCTGTTTGGCAACGGTGGTGGCTGACCACTGCCCACTCCTCCTGGATTGCACCACCAAATCGGCCGGGAGAAGGAGGTTCCAGTTCGAACGCTTCTGGCTAAAGTTGGAAGGTTTCGAGGACGCTGTGCGGAGCGCCTGGGATGTTGTGGAGGGGGACCCAGATCCCTTCCGGCGGCTCACTGCAATGCTGAAGCGCACGGCGCGCAGCTTGCTGAGTTGGAGTGACAAGAAGGTCGGATCTGTCAAACTGCAGCTGATGATAGCGCGGGAGGTTGTGTTTAGGCTGGATGTGGCCATGGAGTCTAGACAGCTATCACCGGACGAGCTCCGACTCAGGGCGCACCTCAAACACGCTTACCTGGGCTTGGCTTCGCTTGAACGCACTATGGCAAGGCAGCGGGCCAAGATCGCGTGGCTGAAAGAGGGGGACGCCAACACGGCCTTCTTCCATCAACACGCGGCATACCGTCGCCAGAAAAATGTGATCCACAGTCTGCAGGTGGGTGGCGCGGTCATTTCTGACCAGGCAGCCATGGCTGAAGCTGCTTTTACGCACTTTGAGGGCCTGCTCGGCACCTCGGTGGAGAGACAGCACTCACTGGACCTGGACTTCCTGGATATCCACTCTGAGGATCTCGCAGAGCTGGAGGCGGCGTTCACGGAGGATGAGATTTGGGAGGTGATTCGGCGACTGCCAGCAGGCAAGGCGCCGGGGCCCGATGGGTTCACGACTGAATTCCTTCAGAAGTGTTGGGGAGTGATTAAGGGTGACTTCATGGCAGCCTTCGACAAGCTGTTCACGTTGTGCGGGCGCGGGTTTCAAGGTCTCAACCAGGCCTTGCTGACCCTGCTGCCCAAGCGCCCGGATGCGGCTGCGCTTGGCGACTACCGCCCAATCAGCTTGATCCATATTTTTGCCAAGCTGGTCGCGAAGGTGCTCGCCACTCGTCTAGCCCCTAGGATGGAGTCGCTGGTAGACCGTAACCAATGCGCGTTCATTCGCAAGCGTTGTATCCACGACAACTTCATGTTGGTCCAGCAGACTGCTCGATTCTTACACCGGGAGAAGGAGCCGCGGGTGATGCTCAAGTTGGACATTGCTCGCGCCTTCGACTCCGTTTCCTGGGGTTTCCTGCTGGAAATCCTTCGCAAGTTAGGGTTTGGGCCTAGGTTCCGCGAACTAGTGTCCATCCTCCTATCCACGGCGAGTACCCGGGTGATGCTCAATGGCGAGCCAGGCCCCCCGATTTGGCACCGGCGGGGCCTCAGACAGGGAGACCCCCTGTCGCCAGCGCTGTTCGTCCTGATGATGAACACCCTTAACAGGTTGTTGGCTAAGGCGATCGAGCTTGGGGTGCTGCGGCGCTTAGCACGACGAGAGTTAGCGACGTCTGTGTCACTCTACGCGGATGATGTGGTGATCTTCTGTCACACTGATGAGACGGAACTACGCGCGGTGCGTGGGATCCTGGAGCTCTTTGGTCATGTATCGGGGTTGCGCACCAACTTCGCCAAGTGCTCGGTCTCCCCAATCGCCTGTACGGAGGACGAGGCTGCGGGCGCTGCTGAGCTCATGGAGTGTCAGCTAGCGCCGTTTCCGGTGAGATACCTTGGCATCCCGCTGTCCATTAGGAGGCTGACGGCTGAAGCATTCCAGCCCCTCTTAGACCGTCTAGCCGACAAGCTACCTACCTGGAGGGCATCGATGATGCCTCGGGCAGGACGCTTGGCGCTAATCCGTGCGGTTCTCGCAGCGATACCGTCGCACCAGCTGATGGTGCTCTGTCTTGATAAGAAAGCACTCAAGCAGGTCAATAAAATCTTGCGAGGATTCCTTTGGGTTGGTAGGCTCAGGGTGCGCTGGATCTGGAGGATGCATACCGACCCCCTGCGACCTTGGCGCGGTTTGGACATGCATTTCTCCAAAACAGAACTGGATGTCTTCGCGGCCTCTACCTACATGGTAGTAGGCAACGGGGAATCCTCCCTCTTCTGGGAGGACAGATGGCTGGATGGCAAGTCCATCAAGGAGATGGCGCCGGAGGTATATGCTTTGGTTCCAAAGCGCCGAAGAAAGACGCGCACGGTCCGTGAAGCGCTGCTTAACCGCAGCTGGATCCCCGATATTGTAGGTGCACCGAGCGCGCTAGCACTGTGGCAATACGTCCAGCTATGGGGTAGACTCAGGGACATCCAACTATTGGGGGACGCGGACAGGTTGGTTTGGCGTTGGACGACGGATGGACAGTATTCAGCTGGATCCTGCTATGATACCCTTTTTCAGGGGTCAATCATCTCAGGGTCCTGGAAGCTCATCTGGAAATCCTGGGCGCCACTGATGTCTACGGGTGCTTCTATTCTTGTAGACAGTGTTGGGCCTCCAAGAGCAGAGGTTTGTAGAACAGCAGCAAGTTTCCCTTAAGTGGATCACCCAAGGTTTATCGATCTCAGGGAGGAAGAGGTCAAAGATATCCCTCTCATGCAACCCCGCAACCACAAAGCAAGAAGTCTCTTGTGTCCCCAACACACCTAATAGGTGCACTAGTTCGGCGAAGAGATAGTGAAATACAGGTGGTATGAATAAGTAGTAGCAACGGCACCGGAAAAGTGCTTTGTCCAGGACAAGTAAACAAGCAGTAGTAATGCAGACAGTAGTAACGCAAGAAAACAAGAAACAAACAGCGATAGCGATATCTAGGAACAAGGCCTAGGGATTACACTTTCACTAGTGGACACTCTCAACATTGATCACATAACAGAATAGATAAATGCATACTCTACACTTTTGTTGGATGATGAACACATTGCGTAGGATTACACGAACCCTCAATGCCGGAGTTAACAAGCTCCACAATAATGCTCATATTTTAGTAACCTTTAGTGTAAGATAGATCAAAAGACTAAACCAAGTACTAGCATAGCATGCACACTGTCACCTTCATGCATATGTAGGAGGAATAGATCACATCAATATTATCATAGCAATAGTTAACTTCGCAATCTACAAGAGATCATGATCATAGCATAAACCAAGTACTAACACGGTGCACACACTCGTCACCTTTGCACACGTGCGGGAGGAATAAAACTACTTTAATAACACATCACTAGAGTAGCACATAGATAAATTGTGATACAAACACATTGCAATCATAAAGAGATATAAATAAGCACCTCACTATGCCATTCAACAGTGAATAAGTATTCTCGTGAAATATAGCCTAAGAGACCCACACGGTGCACACACTCGTCACCTTTACACACGTGGGACAAGGAGTCTCCTGGAGATCACATAAGTAAAACTCACTTGACTAGCATAATGACATCTAGATTACAAGCATCATCATATGAATCTCAATCATGTAAGGCAGCTCATGAGATTATTGTATTGAAGCACATAGGAGAGAGATGAACCACATAGCTACCGGTACAGCCCCGAGCCTCGATGGAGAACTACTCCCTCTTCATGGGAGCAGCAGCGGTGATGAAGATGGCGGTGGAGATGGCAGCGGTGTCGATGGAGAAGCCTTCCGGGGCACTTCCCCGCTCCGGCAGGGTGCCGGAACGGAGACTCCTGTCCCCCGCATCTTGGCTTCGCGATGGCGGCGGCTCTGGAAGGTTTTCCGTATCGTGGTTCTTCGTATCGTGGTTTTCGCGACAGAGGCTTTATATAGGCGAAGAGGCGGCGCAGGAGGGTCGAAGGGGTGGCCACACCATAGGGCGGCGCGGCCAGGGCCTGGGCCGCGCCGGCCTATGGTCTAGGTGGCCTGTGGCCCCCCTCTGGTCCTTCTCGGGTGTTCTGGATGCTTCCGGTGAAAATAGGAACCTGGGTCTTGATTTCGTCCGATTCCGAGAATATTTCGTTACTAGGATTTCTGAAACCAAAAACAGCAGAAAACAACGAACCGGCACTTCGGCATCTTGTTAATAGGTTAGTTCCGGAAAATGCACGAATATGACATAAAGTGTGCATAAAACATGTAGGTATCATCAATAATGTGGCATGGAACACAAGAAATTATCGATACGTCGGAGACGTATCAGCATCCCCAAGCTTAGTTCTCGCTCGTCCCGAGCAGGTAAAACGATAACAAAGATAATTTCTGAAGTGACATGCCATCATAAACTTGATCATATTGTAAACATATGTAATGAATGCAGCGATCAAAACAATGGTAATGACATGAGTAAACAAGTGAATCATAAAGCAAAGACTTTTCATGAATAGTACTTTCAAGACAAGCATCAATAAGTCTTGCATAAGAGTTAACTCATAAAGCAATAATTCAAAGTAGAGGCATTGAAACAACACAAAGGAAGATGAAGTTTCAGCGGTTGCTTTCAACTTATAACATATATATCTCATGGATAATTGTCAATGCAAAGCAATATAACAAATGCAATAAGCAAGTATGTAAGAATCAATGCATAGTTCACACAAATGTTTGCTTCTTGAGGTGGAGAGAGATAGGTGAACCGACTCAACATAAAAGTAAAAAGAATGGTCCTTCAAAGAGGAAAGCATCGATTGCTATATTTGTGCTAGAGCTTTGATTTTGAAAACATAAAGAGAGCATAAAAATAAAGTTTTGAGAGGTGTATATTGTTGTCAACGAATGGTAGCGGGTACTCTAACCCCCTTGCCAGACAAACCTTCAAAGAGCGGCTCCCATTTTATTTTATTTTTGGATGGCACTCCTTCCAACCTTTCTTTCACAAACCATGGCTAACCGAACCCTCGGGTGCCCGCCAACAATCTCATACCATGAAGGAGTGCCTTTTTATTTTAGTTTTATTATGATGACACTCCTCCCAACCTTTGCTTACACAAGCCATGGCTAACCGAATCCTTCGGGTGCCGTCCAACAATCACATACCATGGAGGAGTGTCTATTTTTGTTAATTAATTTGGGACTGGGAATCCCATTGCCAGCTCTTTTTGCAAAATTATTGGATAAGCGGATGAAGCCACTAGTCCATTGGTGAAAGTTGCCCAACAAGATTGAAAGATAAACACCACATACTTCCTCATGAGCTATAAAACATTGACACAAATCAGAGGTGATAAATTTTGAATTGTTTAAAGGTAGCACTCAAGCAATTTACTTTGGAATGGCAGGAAATACCATGTAGTAGGTAGGTATGGTGGACACAAATGGCATAGTGGTTGGCGCAAGTATTTGGATGCATGAGAAGTATTCCCTCTCGATACAAGGTTTAGGCTAGCAAGGTTATTTGAAACAAACACAAGTATGAACTAGTACAGCAAAACTCACATAAAAGACATATTACAAGGATTATAAGACTATACATCGTCTTCCTTGTTGTTCAAACACCTTACTAGAAATTATCTAGACCTTAGAGAGACCAATTATGCAAACCAAATTTTAGCATGCTCTATGTATTTCTTCATTAATGGGTGCAAAGTATATGATGCAAGAGCTTAAACATGAGCACAACAATTGCCAAGTATCACATTACCCAAGACATTATAGCAAATTACTACATGTATCATTTTCCAATTCCAACCATATAACAATTTAACGAAGAGGAAACTTCGCCATGAATATTATGAGCTAAGAACACATGTGTTCATATGAACCAGCGGAGCGTGTCTCTCTCCCACACAAGCATGATGTAATCCAATTTATTCAAACACAAACAAAAATAGAAACAAACAAACAGACGCTCCAAGTAAAGTACATAATATGTGACGGAATAAAAATATAGTTTCAGGGGAGGAACCTGATAATGTTGTCGATGAAGAAGGGGATGCCTTGGGCATCCCCAAGCTTAGACGCTTGAGTCTTCTTGAAATATGCAGGGGTGAACCACCGGGGCATCCCCAAGCTTAGAGCTTTCACTCTCCTTGATCATAGTATATCATCCTCCTCTCTTGACCCTTGAAAACTTCTTCCACACCAAACTTTAAGCAAACTCATTAGAGGGTTAGTGCATAATCAAAAACTCACATGTTCAGAGGTGACACAATCATTCTTAACACTTCTGGACATTGCTCAAAGCTACTGGAAGGTAATGGAACGAAGAAATCCACCCAACACAGCGAAAGAAGCAATGCGAAATAAAAGGCAGAATCTGTCAAAAACAGAATAGTCCGTAAAGACGAATTTTAAAATGGCACCAGACTTGCTCAAATGGAAAAACTCAAAACTAATGAAAGTTGCGTACATATCTGAGGATCACTCACGTAAATTGGCATAATTTTCTGAGTTACCTACAGAGAATTAGACCCAGATTCGTGACAGACAGCAATGCTGTTTCTGCGCAGCAATCCAAATCTAGCATCAACTTTACCATAGAGACTTTACTTGGCACAAAAACATGATAAGGAGAGGTTGCTACAGTAGTAAACAACTTCCAAGACACAAATATAAAACAAAGTACTGTAGCAAAATAACACATGGGTTATCTCCCAAGAAGTTCTTTCTTTATAGCCATTAAGATGGGCTCAGCAGTTTTAATGATGCACTCGCAAGAGATAGTATGTGAAGCAAAAGAGAGCATCCAGAGGCAAATTCAAAACACATTTAAGTCTAACATGCTTCCTATGCATAGGAGTCTTGTAAATAAACAAGTTCATGAAGAGCAAAGTAACAAGCATAAGAAGATAAAACAAGTGTAGCATCAAAAAATTTAGCACATAGAGAGGCATTTTAGTAACATGAAAATTTCTACAACCATATCTTCCTCTCTCATAATAACTTTCAGTAGCAACATGAGCAAACTCAACAATATAACTATCACATAAAGCATTCTTATCATGAGTCTCATGCATAAAATTATTACTCTCCACATAGGCATAATCAATTTTATTAGTTGTAGTGGGAGCAAATTCAACAAAGTAGCTATCATTATTATTCTCATCATCAAATATAGGAGGCATATTGTAATCATAATTAAACTTATCCTCCATAGTAGGCGGCACTAAAAGACCAATATCATCATAAATAGGAGGCAAAGTATCAGCAAAGTAAATTTTCTCCTCAATGCTTGGGGGACTAAAAATATCATGCTCATCAAAGCCAGCTTCCCCAAGCTTAGAATTTTCCATATCATTAGCAACATTGGTGTTCAAAGCGTTCATACTAATATTACTACCAGCATGCAAATAAGATTTCATAGGTTTTTTAATTTTCGCATCAAACAATCCATGTTTTAAATCAGGAAATAGAATAAGAAGCTCATTGTTGTCCATTATGCCAAACTAGTGTAAACAAGAAACAAAAACATGCAATTGCAGGATCTAAAGGAAATAGCTTCGAGCACAAACACAATGGCGCCAGAAAAGTACTGTTACCTGGAACCGGAGTATGAGTGCCTTTTTACCTTTCCTCCCGGCAACGGCGCCGTAAAAGTGCTTGATGTCTACGGGTGCTTCTATTCTTGTAGACAAGTGTTGGGCCTCCAAGAGCAGAGGTTTGTAGAACAGCAGCAAGTTTCCCTTAAGTGGATCACCCAAGGTTTATCGATCTCGGGGAGGAAGAGGTCAAAGATATCCCTCTCATGCAACCCCGCAACCACAAAGCAAGAAGTCTCTTGTGTCCCCAACACACCTAATAGGTGCACTAGTTCGGCGAAGAGATAGTGAAATACAGGTGGTATGAATAAGTAGTAGCAACGGCACCGGAAAAGTGCTTTGCCCAGGACAAGTAAACAAGCAAGTAGTAATGCAGCAGTAGTAACGCAAGAAAAACAGTAAACAAACAGCGATAGCAATATCTAGGAACAAGGCCTAGGGATTACACTTTCACTAGTGGACACTCTCAACATTGATCACATAACAGAATAGATAAATGCATACTCTACACTTTTGTTGGATGATGAACACATTGCGTAGGATTACACGAACCCTCAATGCCGGAGTTAACAAGCTCCACAATAATGCTCATATTTTAGTAACCTTTAGTGTAAGATAGATCAAAAGACTAAACCAAGTACTAGCATAGCATGCACACTCGTCACCTTCATGCATATGTAGGAGGAATAGATCACATCAATATTATCATAGCAATAGTTAACTTCGCAATCTACAAGAGATCATGATCATAGCATAAACCAAGTACTAACACGGTGCACACATCTGTCACCTTTGCACACGTGCGGGAGGAATAAAACTACTTTAATAACACATCACTAGAGTAGCACATAGATAAATTGTGATACAAACACATTGCAATCATAAAGAGATATAAATAAGCACCTCACTATGCCATTCAACAAGTGAATAAGTATTCTGTGAAATATAGCCTAAGAGACCCACACGGTGCACACACTCGTCACCTTTACACACGTGGGACAAGGAGTCTCCGGAGATCACATAAGTAAAACTCACTTGACTAGCATAATGACATCTAGATTACAAGCATCATCATATGAATCTCAATCATGTAAGGCAGCTCATGAGATTATTGTATTGAAGCACATAGGAGAGAGATGAACCACATAGCTACCGGTACAGCCCCGAGCCTCGATGGAGAACTACTCCCTCTTCATGGGAGCAGCAGCGGTGATGAAGATGGCGGTGGAGATGGCAGCGGTGTCGATGGAGAAGCCTTCCGGGGCACTTCCCCGCTCCGGCAGGGTGCCGGAACAGAGACTCCTGTCCCCCAGATCTTGGCTTCGCGATGGCGGCGGCTCTGGAAGGTTTTCCGTATCGTGGTTCTTCGTATCAGGGTTTTCGCGACAGAGGCTTTATATAGGCGAAGAGGCGGCGCAGGAGGGTCGAAGGGGTGGCCACACCATAGGGCGGCGCGGCCAGGGCCTGGGCCGCGCCGGCCTATGGTCTGGGTGGCCTGTGGCCCCCTCTGGTCCTTCTCGGGTGTTCTGGATGCTTCCGGTGAAAATAGGGACCCGGGTCTTGATTTCGTCCGATTCCGAGAATATTTCGTTACTAGGATTTCTGAAACCAAAAACAGCAGAAAACAACGAATCGGCACTTCGGCATCTTGTTAATAGGTTAGTTCCAGAAAATGCACGAATATGACATAAAGTGTGCATAAAACATGTAGGTATCATCAATAATGTGGCATGGAACACAAGAAATTATCGATACGTCGGAGACGTATCAGCCACCAAGGGTGAAATTCTTTATCTGGTTGGCCTGCCTCGACAGGTGTTGGACGGGTGAGAGACTGGCACGGCGGGGGCTGCCGCACGCGCCGAGATGCCCGTTGTGTGATCAGTCTACCGAGACCATGAGGCACCTTCTTACAGGATGTTCCTTCTCTAGGACAGTGTGGTTTGAAGTCCTGTCGTGGATCCGATCCACCCCAGGCCCACCCACGGCTGAGGGTGACTTCGCGGAGTGGTGGTCGCTGGTGGTGCGGTCCGCCCCTCGCCAGCTGCGCAAGGGCACGTCATCGGTTATCATGCTCACGGCATGGTGCATTTGGAAACACCGGAACGCTGCGGTCTTTGACAATGCGCGACCTTCGGTGGCATCCGTGTTCAACGACATCGCTGCCGACCCGAGGCTTTGGGCGGACGCGGGAGCCCGGGGTGTGCGCCAGCTACTCCCCTAGTCTAGGTTTTTCCTTTTTCTTGGGTCGAGTTGTACGGCGTGGTGTGTCCGTCCCTCGGACTTGTATATAAACTCTCTTTTTCTATCAATGCATCGAAACGCAAGGCTTTTGCGTTTTCGCGAAAAAGGACGTATAAAAATATACGTATAAAAATCATTTTACATTGCATTTACTTTGCACGAGGAAGCCATATAAGGACGTATAAAAATATAATGCTATCGTAAAGTTGATACCTACACGTATAAAATGTTGAGACATATTATCTTCATCTCCCCATCGGTTTAAACTTGTTATAAGTGCGACAAGCAAGAGAACAAAGAACGAACATACAAAATACAAGGAACACAAGGCTAAGACGTGGAAAAAAAAAATCCTCCAATAAGGAAAAGAAAAAATCATGGGCACCAGCCAACAAATCTTCACTATAATGAGACTGCTTACGAAACGATGTTGGTTTTCAATGAAACAATATAACCAAGTTGGTAGCTTACATGTGGTATTTATAGAAGGTGGTGACGATCCATAACCGCGAAGGACCTTCATCAGCTCGTCAGAAATTAGCCGCCTTTATATAAGTTTGGATCACAATATAGCAGCACAATTTCATGGACTCGACCTTGCCCGCTACTACATCTGTCCCGCTCCGGGGTGCCCTTTGACCTCACCCTCGTGGCAACCGCATTGACCTTGCTTGCTCGCGCGTGGACGCCACCGCTCGGCCTAGGCTAGGTGGAGGAGGCGCATGCTCGCGCGTGGATGTCGTCGCTCTGCCTAGATGATGACCGGCTCCTCCTCGGCTTCCTCGTTGACCTTGCACTCTATCGTAGTTGGTAGAGAATCGTGAGACAAATAAAATAAATGAAAGAGAGGGGTAAGCGGAGATTAGAGAGGCTGGCGCACGGAACCATGAGGCTAATGCTATGTAAGTTCTCCATGCCGAATGTTCTCTATAAACCTAATTAGCTTCGGGAAGCTGGACACAATTTGAAACCATGCCGGATATCTTTTGGCTGGTCTTTACTAGGCCAGCTGATTTATCCGGCATCCCAAAAATCTTTAGGGACCGTTTTATGGCTCCCGTCCGGGATGTTCTTAGATATTTACAGTACACCTGGCACTAGCATGCGGCTGTTATCTGTCGGTGAAAATTATTAAGCAACATATAACATTGGGTGTGTTTAAGTCTCAGTCGACTGAGACTAAGATATAGCTTATGTCTCAATCGAATAACATGATGCGGACCTAAACAAAATATAAACAGCAGCAAACACGAATCTTCAAGCAGAAACAAAATCCAACGATGGAGCACGTGACTGAGACATAAACTACGTCTCAGCTATCTGAAACTTAGCAATTCCTTATAACATTTCCCTGCTGCAGCTGCTACACAAGGGCACATGACAAATTGAGCAGGCAGAAGCGGCAGAGAATAAGGTGCTATATACCGTGCCTGTACATTTTGGGCCTGGCCAAGGAAGTGTAACAAGAACTAGTATCTATAATTACCACATACAAAAGCCTTGCTAAGCTATTTAGTGAACTCGTGCTACGTGAGGAGGCGTCGGCGGCTGGATGGCCTTGCTGCTGTTGCTGCAGTGGTGGTGGTCGGCGTTGGTGGGTTCTTTGCCGGCGGCCGGTAGCTCGAAGGGTCCGAGGCGGTGGTCGCTGAGTCGGGTCTTGTATGCTGCCTTCTTGTACTCGCCCCATGTGAACTCCCTGTACAGGCTCTGCTCCCCTTCGCTCATCAGTTCCGGCAGCGGCGCGATCCGCTGCATTGCCGCCGGCCCGCCGAAGTAGATCACCGACAGCCTCGACTGCTTCCCGGCGTCCGGCGCCACCACCCGGTGCTTGACGCTCCTGAACCGCCCGTTCGTCAGCACCTGCTCCATGGACAGAAAAGTTCTCACATGAGAAAAGTAGTGCAGTGCATGTGCACCAGCCACCAGATCAGATAATTCAGGTGGTAGGGAACACACAGTAGCTAGCTACGCGTGGTCGCACGGCCATGAGTTGAGGTACAAGTAGCACGGTACGGCGTTGACAAGAAGAGGAGGTGGGGTTTAGACTGCACGATTGATCAAGCCAGAGCGCGACCACGGATACCAGCAGGATACTAGTAGATTGCTATACAGAGTAGACGGTAAAGGTAACAGCTAGTAAGTGAGTGTATGTACCTGGAGTGCATCGCCGACGTTGACGAAGAGGGAATCGGGGTCGGGGCCGACGGGGACCCATCGGCCATCGGGGAGCATGATCTGGAGGCCACCGGTGCGGTTGGACCGGAGCACGGAGATGATCTGCGGGTCCGTGTGCTCCCCGAACCCCGTCACGGCCGACGCCAGGGGGCACGCCGGATAGTGGTTCACGCGGACCATCTCGTCGCTCCCCGCGGCGTCCGTCACCATCCGCCGTAGCGCGCCCCGGTCTGCCAGCCCAAGCCCCTCCGCCATCAGCTCCAGCACCCGCTCGCCCACCTCCCTCACCGCCACCGTGTACTCCTCCAGCGCCGCCCGGAGCGACGGTGGCAGCGAGGAAGCCTGTATTGTGCTGGAGCCGAGGGAGAGAAGAAGGTACTCCAGCCACCCGACGTCGCCGTTGGGGCCGATGGTCTTGCTACCGTACCCGAAGGGCCGCGCCGACGCGTGCTCCAGCTTGTCCTCGTGCGGCAGCGCGAAGAAGGCAGCCGCGCGGGCCTCCAGGGCGTCGGTGATGGCCGCCGGCACGCCGTGGTTAGTCGCCCGGAAGAAGCCTACGCCGCGGCACGCGTCCGCCACGGCCGCCGCCGCGCCTGGCGCCGACATGTCAATGGTCGGCACCGCAGCATTCGCGGCCTTGGGGCATTTTACTAGCGGGATCTGGTCGATGGTGCAGGGCACCGCGATCGCCACCATGGTGCCAAGGCTTGTTGTTTTTGTCACCACGGCCTGAGAATGAAACAGAGCAAAAACAGAGGAGCTGGGATGCTGAGACAGGAGAGGGCGGGAGGTGGCTTGTGTTGTGTTTTACGTTTGCGTTAGTAGTGATCGGATGCCGATGGCTTCCATGGCTGGTGCCTGCCTCGTATATATAGGCGCAGTAGCGTTATTATGACTTATGACCTGGAGGTAACCAGGTGATGCGGTGTTAGTTTAGTGTGTGTGTGACACTGTGACGTGTGTGAGTAGAAACGCAAGCTGTTTGCATGCCATTGCTGCCTGTGTGGAACAGGGAAATGCCAACGGGACGGTGGGGATACGTGGGGTACAGGAAAACTAGAGATTTTTCTTTTGTTAGAACTCAGATTGTGAGTAAAACTTGTGATTTATTGCTTGGGGGTAAAGTCCTATTTATACAGGAGTTTTGGACGTCTTGTACAGGCGTCTGTTTACAAAGAGATGCCTCTTGCGTACGAGAAGACATCCGTACAGACACAAGCGTCCGTACGACGCTTTGGACATAATTAACACGTGCCTAAACTAATTACAGTTGCTAATAACGGTTTGCTTCAAGTTGGTTCCGTAGGGCGCTCTGTTGAATCTTAACACTCCCCCTTATACAAAGCTGCTTCTCGTATGTCTTTATTCCTTGTATAGTCTTGAAAATATTGGTCTCGATCAGAAGCGTATATTTTCTTGAATAACTCCTCCAAAAACCCTGTGAAAAAAATATGAGGAGAATAGTATTTGATATGTTGTGAAAACTCCTTTAAAACCCCGTGGAAAAATAAGGAGAAAATGATACAACATATAATGATCATTGTCTCTTTGATAACTTATATGAGAAAACCCTGAAAGGATAAAATTCATTGGTAAGTTTAGAGGACAATCAATATGTCTTGTATACTTCCGTTAAAAACCCTAGTGGGGAAACTAGGATGTAAGACATATATTCTTGTGTTGATATTAGCTCATTAAAAACCTTGATGAGAACCATGTGAGTGAACTCATAAAATGGAAAAGGAGTGTAATATAATGTTTGAATGGGTTATAATTCAGAGAGATACTCCCCCGATCCTTGCAAATCACGAACTCGTCGCATACCAATTCCGTGAACATATTTTTCGAATCTTGAAGCTGGTAGTAACTTTGTGAATAGGTCAGCGAGATTATCGCATGATTTAACTTGCAAGATGTTTATATCCCCACTCTTTTGTAATTCATGAGGATAAAATAATTTAGGTGCAATATGTTTAGTGATATTGCTCTTTATGTAACACATGTTTGCATGTGAGCAACACAAGCAACATTATCTTCGTAGATAATGGTTGGAGATTCGATAGAACCTTTACCACATGATTGTTATATATGGTTTATCATCTTGCGAAGCCATACGCATTCGCGTGATGCCTCATATAAGGCGATTATTTCAGAATGATTGGTGGATGTAGCCACTAGGGTATGTTTATAAGACTTCCATGAGATGGTTGTCGCAGTAGGAACACAAAACCGGTTTGTGATTTGGCATTATGGGGATCTGATAGTAGCCAGCATCGATATACCCAATCATCTCAATGTCCAGATTTTTCTGAAATTGAAAGAATAGGCCAAGATCCTTTGTGCCTTGGAGATATCGAAAGATATTCTTGACTCTAGTCCAATGGCGTTTCGTGGGATCTGCGCTCTGTCTAGCTAATAAATTTACTGCAAATGCAATCTCAGGCCTGGTGCAATTTGTGAGATACATGAGCGTTCCAATAGCACTGAGTTATGGGACTTCTGGTCCCAGTATCTCTTCTCCTTCATCCCTTGGTCGAAATTGATCTTTCTCTACGTCTAGAGATCGAACAACCATGGGAGTTTTGGTTGGATAGGATTTGTCCATATTGAATTTCTTCAATATTTTCTGGATATAGGTGGTTTGATGAACCAAAATACCCGAGGGAAGGTGCTCGAGTTGTAATCCCAAGAAAAATTTGGTTTTACCCAAATCCTTCATTTCAAATTCCGTCTTTAGGTGATTGCGTGCTTCATCAATATCTTGTGTGTTACCAATGATGTTTAAATCATCGACATACACCGAAATAATGCAAAATCCGGTCTCGGATTTTTGATGAAAACACATGGACAATCATCATTATTGGAGTATCCCTTTTCAAAAGGAACTCACTAAGTCAGTTGTACCACATGCATCCCGACTGTTTTAAGCCGTACAAAGACTTATTTAGTTTTACACAATATACATTGCGTTTTGCGTTCGGATTCGGGACTGGGACTACTTTAGGAACTTTCATGTATATGTCTGAATCAAGTGAGCCGTAAAGGTAAGCGGTCACCACGTCCATCAAATGCATAGATAGACGATTTTGTACTGCCATTGAAATAAGGTATCGGAAAGTAATACCACTAATTACTAGAGAATATGTTTCATTGAAATCAATGCCTGATCTCTGTGTGAAACCTTGGGCTACAAGTCTTGCTTTATATCTCACCACCTCATTGTTCTCGTTACTCTTACGGACGAAAACCCATTTAAATCCCACAGGAAAAAAATTAGGCCAGTCGGAGCGTTTCTCACACTCTACCATGGTATTTGGATCATGATCATTTAGAAGGTTGTTTGCAACTGCAGTTGAGAAATATATATCGACAATTGTAGACTTACGATTGTAAGATCCTCCAGAATCTATATAGTTTGTGGAAATTTCATTTACCCTTGTTGATTGGTCGTGATTTCCCAATACGACTGAGTCAGGGTTTTCCGATGTCCCATTCATTGAGTGCACAACTGAGCTGGGTTGTGGAGGTCGTTCTTTCATTGGGTGTTCATTACCATTTGATGATTATCAACGCTAGGTTGATTTACATTTAGTGGTTCAGAGGGTTTCTTCCTCTGTTTCCTTTGTTGCTTGCGAGAAGCTGAATCATGTTCAGTGGCGTACTTCTCCCCCTCTTCCTTTGAACAGAGAGTTGAGTGGTTTTTGTTGGTATCTTCACTCCTTCAGGCGCATTTCTGGCAGGATTGTAGGATTTTGTAACACCTTTATAGTCAGTAAATGAATCTGGCAGGTTATTTGTAATGTGTTGGAAATCAATTATTTTTCCGAACTTGAAGTTCAGTTTCTTGAGTACGTGGATCAGAGGAGGAAATGCCTTGGGCATTCCAATCGATTTTCGGGCATTCTTTTTGGTACTTGATGTTTCCCCCTAATGCTGGGAAATGTTCCTCATTAAAGATGCAATCAGCGTGACTCGCTGTGAATAGATCCCCAGTGAGGGGTTCAAGGTACTTGATTATCGACGGTGATTTGTACCCCACATAGATCCCCAATTTCTTATGTGGGCCCATGGATATACGCTGCGGTGGTGAGATGGGCACATATGTGGCGCATCCGAATTTACGCACACGGGAAATATTTGGTAGATTTCCACGTACTAATTGCGAGAGGGGAAGTGTTGTGATATGCGGTTGGTCGCAATTGAATTTAGTCAGCAGTGTATAAAACTACGTGACCCCAACATGAAGTTGGTAATTTGCAATTCATTAATAATTGTCGTTCAATGAGCTTAATTCTCTTAATTAGATATTCAACCAATCCATTTTGTGTGTGGACATATGGGACCGAGTGTTGAACCTCAATTCCTAGTGCCATGCAATAATCATTGAAGGCACGCGAGGAAAATTTAGCAGCGTTGTCCATTCGAATTGATTTAATTTGATTCTCAGGATAATGAGCTTGTAATTTAATAATTTGTCTATTTATTTTGGCAAATGCATGGTTTCGTGTGGCTAACAGACACACGTGAGATCATCGTGTAGATGCGTAGATGCATCAATTAGAACCATGAAATATCTAAAAGGTCTAGATAATGGTTGGATAGGATCATAAGTATCACCTTTAATCCGTTCAAGGAATTGGAGTGGTTCCGCTTGAATTTTAAGATAAGAGTCTTAAAATGAGTTTCCCAGTAGCACATGCAGTGCACATAAAATCTGAAGATTGTGGGAATTTTGCTTCATTTAAATCATGACCATTAGTTGCGGATAATTTTTCTCATCATCCCAATACCGGGATGACCAAGGCAACCATGCCAAGTTTGGAATGCATTGACATTCTGAAAAATTACCTTATACGCCTCGTGTGCTACAGGTTTTATGTATGTGTAGTACAATCCTGATGATAAAGAGAGATTTTTCTCAAATATTTGTTTGCCATATCCGTTGTCTTTGGTTAAGAGGAGATATTCCTCCTTGTTGTCTTCATGGGTTTTAATGTGAAGACCATTTTTGCCGATATCTGTATAACCCATGAGGGTACGAGTTGAATCGGAATACAATAAAGCATCCTCAATTATAATTTATGTATCCATAGGGAGAGTAAATATGTCACGACTTGTGCCAACAATTACCGCATCGCGGTCAGCGATTGTTAAAATATATTCATTCATCTTTGTAAGAGCTTGGAAATACTTTATTTCCCTAAGTATAGAGTTTGTGGTACCACTATCCACAAGGCACATTTCCTCCTCCATTTGGATGGACTCCCGTAGAAATCTTTCCCTGTTCCTTCCTTTCAGTCCGATGATTGCTCTCGGTAGAGGCTAGTGCATGATGACATGTTAGAACGCAGATTGAGAGTAAAACTTGTGATATATTGCTTGTCAAAGCCCTATTTATACAGGAGTTTGGGACGCCTTGTACACGCGTCTGTTTACAAAGAGATGCCTCTTGGCGTACGAGAAGGCGTCCGTACGGACACGAGCGTCCGTACGACGCTTTGGACATAATGAACATGTGCCTAAACTAATTACAGTTGCTAATGACAGTTTGCTTCAAGTTGGTTCCGTAGGGGGCGTCTGTTGAATCATCTTAACATCTTTTTAACAAAGAAGCTGCATTAGATTAGTCAGACTAGGAGGTACAGCCCACATCAACACAGAGAAACACGAAACTATATTCTAGTCCCTTAAATTTGCATGAAGGACCCTAAAAGGAAATTTTTGATTACAATCAAGTCCTTTCTTCAACCTCATCTAAGAGCTAAGAGCCTCCAACTGCCGACCAGTTGACGAAGCCCAATAGATGATTGATGTAGTCGTTCTGCCTAATCTTTTGACACATTGAATTTACAGTAGTAAATGAATGATAGGTGAACTTATTTGAAAGCTTACATGTTTTCCTTACTTATCCATGAAAACTAACTCGAGTCTCCCTCAACAATGAGCAGTGAGGCCAATACCCTGCTAGTGCCCCGAGAGGCTAGATGAGTTAGACTCTCTCAAAATTATAGAGGATAAGGTTGGCAGTCGCGATAGTTGAGGGTGAAGAAAAAGAGAATTGCGCGTGGCAGAGCTAGGCGAGCATCCATGGGGGCAGGTCCTTGTTCATGTCTAATATGGGCTGGGGAGTGGAGTGGTGGGGCACAATTACTCTTTTCTCCCTATCTGACGAAAGATTTGACAGAGTAAGTAATCAAAATATCTTAGGCCAGGGAGGGGGGCAGTGGCTCCCCTCCTTCACTATACGTAGATACTAGTGGTTGGGGCGCCCCATGGGGCGCCTCCTTACCGTTCAATTGCGTACCAATCATTCCAAAGATTGATCCAGCCTTTTGTTTTTATTATCAAGCTGATTGAATGGGACAATGAAATCTGCATGTTTTCACATGCATGCAATGGTACAATTTCAGATATATACTTGGGTCACAATTTCAGAAGATATTTGGTTGTACCAAGCCTGTTTGTCATAGAGAAGATCATTTACACAAAAGCAAGTACTTTACATAGAACATGAAAGTGGTTGTAAGAGCCTACCATCGTTTTGCAAATAAAAAAGGTTTACTCGCCGCATAATGGCTCTCTAAACGGTATTATCGAGGCTCACTATGATCTCAATGAAAAACGAAGAAATCCTCTCCATGTCGGTGACCAGGATCGGTGGCCCGGTGTACTCGATCGCCGGCGCGCGCCTGCCTCTCCCCTGCTGGCGCAGGGGAAGAGCGGTGGAGATGCTGGCGGAGAGGACGTCTCTGGGCCTCTAGCAGAGAGCGACCAGATGGTTTCTGTACTGAGCCTCCGTGGTGGCTGCTTCCTGCGCCGCTGGCCAGGATGGAAAGGAGCATGCAACACACACCAAGATGGATCAGCGCCTATAATGGGAGAAAGGAGGATCCACATAAGCATTTACACGGGAAAACTAGGATATAGAGAACCATCAAATGATCCTTTGAAGATACCTTCCATAGATAGCCCAAAGTCACTGATACAGTGGCCACATTGTCCTGCCAAAAAGGAAGAAACAAAATGAAACAATGACAGTAGCAGATGGAAACCCGACCTAAACAGACAAGTAACTTCAAGCACCTCTTCTTAGGATAATTGACATCCTCATTGTGGAGGCCCGTCAGACCAGCCGGCAACACTATGTTTCGGCTGATGTTCTCCGGCAATATACATTTTACTGATTACAAATAGAAAGCCAACACAAACAGTTAAGGAGTGGAGCAACGAACCACCTTGGACTACTGAGTAGCAGAATCGCTTCAGTATAAGAATAAAGGGGTTAGGAAAAAATTAGCTTTTTATCGATCTCATTTTTTCTATCAGAACGGCCATCTAAAACGAATATATATATTGACTAAATGGAATATCATTTGTAGACCCAGGGAGCAAGGAGGGTTAGGTGTGGAAGTCTTGAAATTAAAAAATAGATGCTTGCCAAGTAAATGGTTATATAAACTTCTTAACGAAGAAGGAGTTTGGCAGGAAATTTTGCATAATAAATATCTTAAGAACAAGACTTTGTCACAAGTGACTGCGAAACCTACCGACTCTCCGTTTTGGAAAGGACTTATGGGAGTGAAAGACGAGTTTTTCTCACGGGGTTCTTTTTGAGTAGGTAATGGCCATCATGTACGTTTTTGGGAAGACACTTGGCTGGGAGATGCCCCTCCGGCGAGTATCCTTCGTTATATAATATTGTTAGATGAAAAAACGTTTTAGTCGCTGATGTTCTCACAAATATGCCTTTGAATTTGGAATTTAGAAGGGCTTTGACAGGAAATAAGTGGATGTTTGGATTGCCTATTTCCCTGTCTGATGAGAAGGATACTTTTTTGTGGAAACTAACAGCTTCTGGATCGTTTAAAGTTAATTCAATGTACGTGATTATATGAATGGTCATACCGTCTATCTACGTAAATATATTAGGAGACTTAAGGTACCACTCAATGTTAGGATCGTTATGTGGTTTCTTCATAAAAAAAATTATCCTCACTAAAGACAATTTAGCTCGCTAAAATTGGAATGGTTGTAAGAAATATGTGTTCTGTGATTCACCGGAATCAATCAACATTTATTATTTGATTGTCCTTTCGCTAAGCTTATCTCGGAGAGTTATTCAGTTCACTTTTAATATTACCCCACCAACTAATGTCACCAATATGTTTAGAAATTGGTTAAACGGGGTGGACAAGATGTCTAAAGATAGAATTAGAATTGGATTTTGCGCGTTGATGTGGGCTATATGGAAAAACCATAATGATATTGTTTTTAACAAGAATACAAACTCTAATTTTTTACAGGTTATCCGTATGATATCACACTGGATCCACAACTGGTCTCTTTTGCTGCCGGAGGCGCAACAAGAGCCTATGCATGCTAGATGCCGCCAGCTGGAAGCGGTGGCACATATTCTTTACATCCAGGCTGGTTGGCGGCCTACTAAACGACTGCAAGATGCATAAACGTGTCTATTGTCTATTCCGTTGGCTAGTTCATATGTACACGTTGTATGATCAATGAGTTGTAAAATTTGACGTATTGATAGCTTGGGCAATAAAGAGGGCTATGTGCATCGATTGATGCGGAGGCTAGGGCCAGATCCCCATTTCGAAAAAAAAGTATAGGAAAAGAAGAATGAGCATACACTTGGGCTAATTTACAGCAGAAAAGAAAGTGATGCAACTTTTTGCCTGTCATAAAACCCACATAATCAACAAAAACCAAATAATTCCTTATGGATAAATAAAAAGAGCCAAAGAACCTTCAATAGCCAACTCACAAATTTCGACCACACAATCTAAGGAATGGACATGAGATTTATGGTACCATAAAAAGATCAAAGTAATTGTTTAGTCAAGAAAAAATGAAGAGTATGTATCATCTCCTAATAATATTCAGGTCACTAAATCATAGAAATTAAAAAGGCCGAAACATTAAAAAAGATGGGGCACTTGATGCATCAGCATTTGTGCTAGTCCATTGGTTGACCAACAAAATTGTAGTCTAGAAACGCTGCAATGCACGAAAGGCAATTGTGTAGGCATAGATTAATACTCCCTCCGTTCCTATATATAAGCCATATAGTTTTTTGACAAAAATTTCAGAATATAAGGTTTATTGCGTTGCCCTACTTGTATGGACAATATTTTTGGAGATTTGATTAGGTTTACTTATCTTATGCAAAGTCCTCTCGTTAGCTCACGGCAATTACTTACGGTTAATCCTAGCCAAACATGGTGTAATTTTTTCTAAATATGCGTTTCTTAATTTCCGTGCCAGAAATTATATGGCTTATATTTAGGGCCGGAGGGAGTAACACACTTGGAAAAAGAGAGTAACTGAAATTCCAGAAGTGAATTTTTAATTATTTCTTATAGTGGAAAGATGCATAAAATAAGAAAATTTCCCTATTACAAACTATGTAGTGTATAAAAAAGCAGCTAAATCATGTCATGAACAAGCATAATAATTAGCAAAGGTTTTTGGTAGATGATTGAAAATCTGCATTGTATAAAAACAACGAAATAGGGGAGGATATATGTACAGAGGAATTTTCTTTGTAAAAAGTAAGCACCATTACCCATGTCACAAAATATTGTTTCTCTTCATTCTTCTTACAGGCATCCTAATAAGTTTACATAATCGATCAAATGTGTGTGTCACAAAACACAAATATCAAGGCTAAATAACTTCTAGATTTGATTTGTTATTGGAAATATGTACATTCACATGTATATATTACCATGCCCACGAAATGAAGCAAGATACTCAATTTTGCAATTCATGGTATAATTTTAGAAGATTGAGCAAGTGTGGCCAGAGGTCACAACAATGCCATGGAACTAATAAACAACCTTCAATTAATAAACGGCATGCCACATTTTGGTTATTAGTAAGGGCAAAGAAACAAAGCAAACACATTTTACACTTCACCAAGCGGACAACCTTCAAGGTTTTCCGCATACAACAATTAAATACTCCCTCCGTTCCTAGATATAAGCCATATAGTTTTTTGAGAAAAATTCCAGAATATAAGGTTTAGTGCGTTGCCTCACTTGTATGGACAATATTTTTAGAGATTTGATTAGATTTCCTTAGCATATGCAAAGTGCTTAATGAGTTCACATCAATTTTCTAGGGTTAATCCTAGCCAAGCATGGTATAATTTTTCCAAAATGTGTGTTCCTTAATTTTCGTGCTAGAAACTATATGGCTTATATTTAGGAACGGAGGGAGCAGTATAATTTGCAACAGTGTAAGATAATTCATACGAACATATTACAGCTATACTAACTTCCTATGCATAAAAAAGGCTATATTAATATCTGAAATCTTAACCTCCTTAAAGAACTATACTTGCTCAGAATCAACAACACTAAAGTAATGATGGTGAGACAACACCGACACAGAGCTATGATATTGATTTAACATTTGAATAGCACTAAGTCTAGATCCGGAAGTGAGACAACACCGACACGTAGCTGGCATCCCAGCAGAGCCAACAGTTCTTCTAATTCTCTCAAGTTCTAGACTACCAGTGTGAGGTGTGAGCATATAATGGCTCTTTGTCTAGAAAATTATTCTAATTCTCTTCAGATGTATGTGTTCATAATTTTGTTTATTTTTTTGATAAAGCGAATATATTAATATCGAGAGATATCAATTACACCTAGTCTGTGCAACAACGCAATACCCTATTGGTATTACGGATGCACAGTGCCAAAAAAATTAAAAAACAAAACTAAGAAACAAAAACCCCCGCTACGGTATTCCAGCCCTAGCAACAACAATACATGCACCACCAAGACAACACTTGAACTCCAGGCTCTCCAAAAGTGACGCCTCCAAGAAGGGAACAGTGCACAAGCGCCGTCATCGCCCGATCCAAAGATCTTAGGTTTTCACCCTGAAGATAGTCCCCGCTCTCAAAACAAGGCATTCAACAAGGCCATTTCCATGCACAACCAATTAAGGCCAAACCTTGGATTTTCACCCTGAAAGGTAAGACTCTGAACTTCACTTGTGTTGCTGCCCCTAGTTGCATAATGCTGTTGCGAAACCCAAAAGACCAAGCAAGTCCATCAACAACACAGAGACTCGAACCTCCATTGCTAGTCCTTCAATTCGGCCTTCACGATATTCCCCGCCTATGATTCAACATGGACCAGAGTGTCATCTGATGGCGAAACAGAACAGAGCTTCGCGTCGCTCCCTCCAGAACCAAACAAGTCGAAATAAAAGCATGGATACGAACGACCGAATACCACCCAATCCAGCGAACTCCGGGCATAAAGGTGCATTGTTACATTCGCAAGTGGAGCCTTCCGGAACTCATCACTCCGAGTCAGATCTAGACGGACAGGCCTTAGGCAGGTCTTCATCTTCGCACAAGAGAAATCCTATGACCGCCACCATAATTCAGATCAGGTCCCAACACCGCCGAACATCCCAGGCCGGCCGAGGAAAAGCGGCGACACCAAGTGAATGGGAAGCGCCTTGCAGCCGACCGACCCTCCACCGTCAACAACCAGGATGGGCGTGCCTTCCTCGGCCATCGCCGGTTTCCACGCCTTCCCACCTCGCCTCTGGGACTCGGTGACAGATCCTTAGACCCACCACCCCATCCTCAGGCCGACCATCTCCAGCGAAGAAGAAGGCCGCCTCAACCATCCAACCCAGGGCAGCTGCCCCAGGCGTCCTCGTGTCGCGCGAGAATCCCAGGAGCACCACCTCGCACCGACGGGAGACATGGCAGGTGTTGCGGTATAGATCGAGGATCTGGCCACCGCCCCCAGCGTCGAGGAGGGACCTGTCTGTCGCCACCCAACGCAGCAAGAGGAGATCCGCCGCCGCCACGACCCACGGGATTTGCCCGGCGGTGGCGGGAGGTTGGGTTAGGGGTGCGGGAGGTTCTGTAGGATCTCAATTCATATATCATTAACCCGTTGGATATAATTTTTTTTGTCCCTTACACATGGGAGACGTTAATTATAAGAAACCAACCTGTTCAGAGAAGGAACACATATCTGACAGTGAGCAACCAACCCCCAGGTAGCAAGTTTGATGTCTCTCTACTAAGCAAGTAAACACGCAACTAATCATAGGACTTCTAGATGTTGCAGATGTTGCATAACATAGTTTTAACCATTGACACATATATGGAAGCAGGGTTGGAAATCTACGCAAACCTGTGTTGTGGCTGATAACAGTATATTCTTAGGGCATCTCCAACGGGGCGACGGATATCGGACGCCTAAAAGTGGTCGCGAGCGTCCGTTTGCGTCACCCCACGGACATATTTTATCCGCGCGTCCGTTTACGTCTGGGTGTGCTCCCAGCGGGACGACCCATTTTTAGATTTTCAATATACTTAGAAAGCATAGAAAGTACTACATTCAAACTATACAAAGTAGTTGTAGAATCCTATACTACTTGCTGCCTGACGGGCCGGCCCTATCGCTGCGTCCCTCCCTCGTCTGCTTCTCCTCCGCCTGCCGCGCGGTCGCTAGGGCTCGGTGCGCCACCGCGTCCTCTAGCAGGCACTGCCGCAGCCTCGCGTTGGCGGCGTCGTCCTTGAGCATCTCGAATAACTCGACTAACGCCCTCTGCTCCACAGCCTTCTCCTCCGGGGTAGGCGCATCAGGGTCATCGGAAGACCATGAGATGTTGGAGTCGTCGTCCTCTGCGGCTGCGACGGCTGCCGCCCTGCGGCGTTCCATTTCGGCGTCGAACGCCGTGTGGGCCGCCCGCTTCTCCTCTGCTTCCTTCTCCGCGTCATCCAGGGCCTTGGCGTCCCTGACCGGGTCGAGGAGGTCGTCCGTGCTGTCGTTGTCGTCGAACTCCTCGTCGGAGCTCGAGGCCGGGGGAGGTGGAGGTGGAGGTGTGGCAGCCTGGCCGCGGCCGGCGCTGCTCATGGTGGCTCTGGTAGAGGCTGAGCCGCAGCGGTGCTACGGTGGAGAGGAGATGAGATGCTCGCGCCCCTGTTTATATAGGTCGGAGGCAGGGCGACGGCCGCGGTATGCATGGCATCGCCATTACTTCGTGCGCAGAGGTAGGCGACGGCCGCGCGCCACGCGAGGCATCGCCAATTACGCGGCCGCACACTGCCGAAGCGACGCCTCGGCGCCAGTACTGGCGCCGCTGAAAAGACGCATCAACGCCGGGTCACTGCCAGGCGGGCCAGACGAAACATCCACCAGACGCGAGCAGACACTTTGCGCGTCTGTGCAGCGTCCGCAGAGACGCATCCGAGACGCATATTTGGGCCAGGTTTGCGTCGTCGCGGACGGCCCGGTCACTTTACGTCGCCCCGCTGGAGGTGGTAACAGACGACATTTTTCGATCCGGCGAACGCAAATGGTTGCTCAGTTTCCGTTTGGATCGCCCCGTAGAGATGCCCTTAGCTCTCTTAGTTTCGTCTCTCTCACCATATTCAAAAGTCATTGCCATGTTTCCTGGTCTACGGGACAAGCGTGCAGCATATCTTTAGGAACCTGCGGTGATCATCCTCGAGACGTGATGCCGCCACGGCATCTCGTCCTTCCGACGGCAAGAGCAACTAATTAACAGTAGTAACAAAATGAGCCTTGATTAATTCTCAATTTCTATCAGCAGTGCCCAGGCAAGGCCTTCCTCCTAGAAACTCTAATTTTTTTGCCACAAACATCTCGAAGACGTTGGTGAAAATCAAACATCTCGAAGACGTTGGTGAAAATCAAAATGAAATAAAACGACGTGCATGTCTTGGTCCTTGGAAGGTGACATTTGCCTGTGGGGTGCAAGCCACAACTACTAGCTAGTGAAGAATTTGTCCGTACGCGCGCGTATCGCCCATACTGAAGCAGCAGGCTGACATGCCCCAGGGGTGGCCCACTGATGTCGGTCTTCCGTATCCATGCCCCGTTGCACTGCATCCGCGTTTATTTCTCTACCTTTTTCGTGACTGACCAGCGACGTGGCACATCTTGTGTCCATGCTTGGTACGTGCAAAACGGATTCATTCGATCGAGTTGGAGTACGTGCGTACGTCGTGGAACCTCGAGGGGATCATGCAGGCATATATAGGCATGCATGGGACATAACGGAAGAAAAGGCAGATTTTATCCTCATGCTAAAAAAGAGATATAAAAAAAAATGCTCCTGCCGACGCGCGCAGCAGAACGGTTCAGTACAAAAGTTAAGACGGCGTGACAAGGCTTAAGGAACGCGACCAGACCATGCGTTAATGCTTACGTACACAGCATACAGCATACGCATGGGCCATGGCCATGGCCCATGGGGTTGATGTTGATCCCATCGATGGAGCTGAATGGCCAAGTGTGGTGTGGGTTGCTTTGGGGAACAGAAAAATTATCACACACACGGCCACAGACGATGCATGCATGGCATGGGACTGAACGGCGAGACAAACTCGCCCTCGCGGCCGGTGGTGCTGCCCCTGTGCCATGTGTTGTCGACATAACGGTGCTCCACAGCTCCAGGGAAATCGAGCGAGCTCTGGTCCCTCCGGGGGAGTCTGGCGGCGGGGGCGGGTGGCCGGCGACACGCGTCCGTCCGGCCGGCAAGGACGCCGGGCTCTGGCCGGCCAGCGCTCGCGCGCATTATTGGATCCACCAAATACCGGAGTCAAACTCGAACGGATACCCTGTCGATCTGCAGGGCTGGCAGACTGAACTGGGCAACACACGTACCGGCGGCCAACATTTGCCTACGCACGGTACGCTACGCTTCGCCGGATAATATGGCACCGTCCACCCTGTCGATGGCGCCGGGATGCTAGCTAGGCTAATTAACTAACAGCCAAGAGCAGTGCCGGCGCACATTTCGCCCACGTACGGTAGGCTTTGCCGGCCGAAAAATATCGACCTGTGCCCCGATGTACCGATGCCGCTTTGGACGTGTTGTGCTTCCATTGGGCAGGCTAGTCCGTACCTCGCGCTGCTCACGCGGCACCCCGACGAGGCAAAGCGTCCAAACGCGATAGGGCGACAGCGACGTCTCTGCGTCAAGGTTTATAGACGCTACAGATGATGACATGCATGAAGCCGGCCGGCGACGGCACGATCGATCAACAGTCGAGGACATGCATGTACACACACCGCCAAGCCACGCACGAAAGCTTCTTCACACGTACTCTCTCCCACGGTGCCTTGCCCGTTCACGTGGCCTGAATAATGAAGCATATGCATGCAACGTACGCTGACCTGACCTGGCCTGACGGACAACATATTTGAGCTAGCTTGTGGCTTCCTTGGTCTGGTGCTCTATGGATTTGGCGGTTTATAAGGGTGGAGTTCCAACATCTCGGAAGACAAAGCCACCAGGAAGAAAATCCTAACTTGGGGTGAGAAATATTTCATCACGGCGAGCAACACCTTCCTCGTCAAGTCAGCTGCTCACTTTGCAATCCATATACATTACTATTTGAGTCCAATCATTGTTCAATACATCAAGAAGGTTGACAGAGCCTTCCTTTGAGCAACCATGGACAAGGTCTCTAGTGGGAAATGCGAATTCAATCGGAACATGGTTTGCCATCCGAAAGACCTTGAAGGCCTCGGGTTTCTCAACGCCAACTACTTTTCTATAGAGAGCTTTGGCTTAGTTTGGCCATGGCTTGAGTGGATGGACATGTGAAAGATTTTTGTTGGGTTGGGCAACCCATGCACTGAAATTGCAATGGATGTCTCTAGTTATGCCGCCACAACCATCGCCCATGACCCATGGGTATTGGAGAGAAAATTCCATTGTGGGAGGCAGATTGGCCAAGCGACAAAAAACCTCAAGTCATTGCCCCACTTAATTATGCGGCATCCTCAAGAAAGAAGTGGAACGTCAAGCAAGCTTTATCCAATAATAATTGGGTTGCTAAGCTCTCAATCTCCATGGGCTTCTCAATGGACCATTTGAGGCAATTTATTTCACTTTGGATTCAAATTAACCAAATTAACCTTCAAGCAAATGTGGTGGACACTATCACTTGGAACTGGACTTCCTAGTTGGCAATATTCGGCAAAATCAATTTATATAGTCCGCTTCATTGGGGGTGGCTTCTTCTCCTACGAGTTCTAGGGTTTGGAAAGTTTAGGCGCAGCCCAACAAGTTCTTTTCTTGGTTGGCCATCCAAAATCGTATATGGATGGCTAGCTGGTTGGAAGTGAGAGAGGTTGACCCAATTGTGACGTATGTCCATTTTGCTAGAGAGCACCGCAGTCAGTTGTGCACCTCTATTTTTATTGTAAATTCACTGCCAGGCTTTGGGACCTCATTAAGAATTGTCTTGGACTTCACATAATCGACCCCAATGCTTGGATGAAACTTTCTATCTCCTCTTGGTGGTCCCTAATGACGAGAAGAAAAGATTTGGCATCCCTCAAATTTCTTATGACTTGAGAGATTTGGAATGGGTCGGCAATGTTAAACATAGTTTGTAATAGTTTCTGTTTAGTTTTGTCTATACCGTATATGGAGTAGTACTCCAATACATATTGGAATCCCCCTCCCTGTACAATGCCTTGATGGGTTTTCATCCTATATAAACACGAAGCCGACGCCTAGAAGGGTAAGTCGTTCAACCTAAAACCTATTGTCGCAAATATGGTATCAGAGCCGCTCTTTCTCGACATCGCTACCTGATCACCGCTGCCGCTGCCGCTCCAAAACCAAACAACCATAGACAACTACCGCCGCAGAGTTATCTGCCGTCGCACCTTCAGCCCAAGACCAAAACCGCCAAAAACTACAGCCGCCGCCACATATTTTGCCGCTGTCGCCCTCAAAACCAACAACCAAATACATCTACAACCAGCCGCTGTCGCAGCCATCTGCCGCCACAGCAGCTGCAAACCTGATCGCCATCCTTTACTCCCTGGCTGCTGCCCTTGGCGCGCCACCAGCACAGCTCCTGACTCGCGACAATGCCCTGATATGGAAGGCCCTCGTCGTCCCGGCACTTCGCGGTGCCTGTTTTCTCAAGCTCGTTGAAGGGGATGACAAAGCTCTGGCAGAATTTCTTGAAGTGGACAATGATGGCGTCAAGAGCGAAGTTGAAAACCCTGCATATGACACATGAATAGCTCGAGATCAACAGGTTCTGCGCTATCTCCTGAGCTGTTTATCACCAGACATGCTCTCTCACGTGCTTGGACTTGAGACCTCTGCCGAGGTGTGGAAAACCATCAATTGTCTCACCACATCTCAGTCGAAGGCTAGGGCCCAACACTTGCGTTCTTCCCTCTATGATACCAAGAAGGGAAGTATGTCCGCTGAAAAGTATTTGCGAAGATGAAAGTTTTTGCCTCGGAGCTTGCTGTTGCAGGAAAGCCACTTGATGATGATGAGCTGATATGGTCCATCCTTCATGGACTTGATGATGACTACAACAATCTAAAGACAGTGATTCATGCAAATCCTTCGACCACCTTGACAGACCTCTATAGCCAGCTTCAGTCTTTTGATCAGATGCACAAGCTGGGAGATGCAATGGGAGAAGAAGTTGTAGCCCATGTCTCGCCCTCCTATCTGAGGTCCATAACTGGTACTTCAAAGTCAGCCATGCAAACATCTTGCACTTCATGGGTGAGAAAGAACCCGCACTGGCTTGTTCATGCTCCATCGAACGCTCCCCAGGCAAAGCATCTTATATGTTTCCTTGGCCGAGTATGCTCCGGACTCCGCTCCTTTCCAGGATATGCGGTCAGGCCTCGAGGTATCTCTCTCCACCGTTTCCATGTCCTCCCACAACCTCAGGCATTGTCTCCATAACTCCGCTGTCATTTCCCCTTGAATATCATCTATCCATCCATCCTCCCACAATGCCTCCTCCACGCAGCGAGTGTTCTTTCTCCTGGTAGGGACCATGGCAAACACCTCAGGTGCCAACTCCTCTGTTGTGTAACCACTGATCCATCTATCTCTCCAGAAAATAAGTCAGCCGTCCATCACCCACCGAGAAGCGTGCTAGGCTTTGGAACACTGTCGTGGCTTTCGGGTCATTCAGCCCAGGTAAGCCTTTCCACGGCCTCTCCTGGTCTGTGCGTCTCAGCCACTACCATCTCACTCAAAGAGCATCTCCACTCGTTTGGCCTCCCCACGCCGAAATCCGACGTTATTTCCGTCCGGATTGGAGGAAAAATAGGCCTGGGGAGGCCCATTTTCCCAGCCGCGAGCCGAGGATGGATGCAAGTTCAAACATAAGCTTAAGGTAATTCGGCGAATTCAGACAAATTTGGGTGAAGCTCGTTCAAACATAAGCGAAATTTAATGATATTTAACATATAGAGGCGAGTTCGTACATAAATAGGCCGAATTCGTACATATATTTGAATTCGGCGATTGGCAAACTAAAACTTATACGCCTCCTACATGCCGAAATGGTGGTAGAAGGACGTGTAGTCGCCACCGTCATCGTCGTCGCTCGAGCCGGCGTCGTCCTGGGGCGGCGGCGCCTCGTACCAGCGGCTCGTACCCTGGCCAGCGTCGCCGGCGCGTGGCGGCAACGGCCGGTAGATGTCGTCGTCGCTGCTCTCCTCGAGCTTGATCACCTCCTTGGGCGCGGCGTTCCTACCGATGGATGGTGCGGCGTTCCTACCGGCGGATGGTGCGGCGGCGCGGGCGGCGAGTTGACGCGCGGCGGCCAGATCCAGCAGCCGCCGCCGCTGCTCTGCCTCCTGGCGCTCCCAGTCGTGCCTCGACCACTCCTGTGCGGCGTCCTCGGGGAGGCTGTTGTCGGCGGGCACCAGGTCCGTGAGCGACCTGGCGATCGCCTCCGCCACGGCGGCATCCTCCGCGCGCTTCGCCTCCTCCTCGGCGAGCTTGTTTGCGGTGTTGTTGATGGCGGCCGCGGCGACCTCCTTCTTCGACGACTTCCTCTTGCGCCCGTGCTGCGGAGAGGAAGGCTGGTCGCGGATGACGAGGGCGCCGCTGCTGCGCCCTCTGGTCGGCGGTGGCGACGCCGGTTCCTTCTTGAGGGTCGAAGGAGACGCCCACTCCTTGACGGTAGCCGGCGTCGACCCGCTGGACCTGGACGCCGACCGCGAGCCAGACGAGGAGGAGGATGGGTCCATCCTCCTCGGCATCCAGGAACTACCATGCCGGCGCGACACGGTAGCCGACACCGGCGGCGGCATCCCCTGGACGGGGGAGTTCCCGCCCTCGATGTGCGCGAGCACATTTTCGAGGTTGCGGCCAGGCGCGCTCCACCATCGGCGGCGGCCGGCGGCGTTGTTCCTTGCCGGAAGAGGAGGAGGGCCGTCGTACGAGGCGAGCTCGCGTTCGTACCTGCGCCGGAAGAACACGGTCCACGCTTCGTAGTTGTCGGGGAAGAAGCGTGGATCCGCGCGCTGCTCGTCAGTGAGAGTGACGAGCACCTCGTCGATCGCCGCTTCGAGTGCGGCCCCACCCGTTGGCGGCGGCGGGATCGGCACGCCGCCTGCGCTCAGCCTCCATCCTCCCGACGTGCGGAAGTCCGGCGGCGCCGGGTAGCCCGCCATGTGGAGGAGCCGCCCCTCCCATTGGTGGAGAGAGCGGCGGCCGAAACCATTGTTTGCCGCGCCGTCGTTCGCCATTGTTGTGGCCGCCGCGGGTTCGTGCGAGATCGGGGAAGATTTGGGGAAGGTGAGCGAGGAGGTGAATGCGGAGTAGACACGGTAGATCGGCAATAAATAGAGGTAGCTGCGCGTGATACCGAGGCGACGGCATTAACTCGCCGCATGGAAGCTACGCGGCCTGCGAATGCTGACCGGCGGCAGGCTTTTACAGTGCACGGAAGACGATGCGATGAGGACGACGATCGATGTCTCTCGCCGAGAATTTGGGGCCACCAGACGCGCGGGAAGTTTCCTCGACGTTTCGCGCGCTTTCGTTTCGTCCGGAGTCCCCGAGCGCTCCCCGGGGGGTGATACGTCTCCGACGTATCGATAATTTCTTGTGTTCCATGCCACATTATTGATGATTTCTACATGTTATATGCACACTTTATGTCATATTCGTGCATTTTCTGGAACTAACCTATTAACAAGATGCCGAAGTGCCGGTTCTCGTTTTCTGCTGTTTTTGGTTTCAGAAATCCTAGTAACGAAATATTCTCGAAATCGGACGAAATCAAGACCCGGGTTCCTATTTTTCCCGGAACCATCCGGAACACCCGAGAGCCGCCGGAGGGAAGCCCCGGGGGCCCCACACCACACCCCGGCGCGGCCGGAGGGGGGCCGCGCCGCCCTATGGTGTGGTGGCCCCATGCCCCTCCGAGGCTGCCCTTCCGCCTATTTAAAGCCTCCGTCGCGAAAACCCTATTACGTTCGATGAAACCCACGAAACCTTCCGCAGCCGCCGCCATCGCGAAGCCAAGATCCGGGGGACAGGAGTCTCCGTTCCGGCACGCCGCCGGAATGGGGAAGTGCCCCCGGAAGGCTTCTCCATCGACACCGCTGCCATCTCCACCGCCATCTTCATCACCGCTGCTGCTCCCATGAGGAGGGAGTAGTTCTCCATCGAGGCTCGGGGCTGTACCGGTAGCTATGTGGTTCATCTCTCTCCTATGTACTTCAATACAATAATCTCATGAGCTGCCTTACATGATTGAGATTCATATGATGATGCTTGTAATCTAGATGTCATTATGCTAGTCAAGTGAGTTTTACTTATGTGATCTCCGGAGACTCCTTGTCCCACGTGTGTAAAGGTGACAGTGTGTGCACCGTGTGGGTCTCTTAGGCTATATTTCACAGAATACTTATTCACTGTTATGAATGGCATAGTGAAGTGCTTATTTATATCTCTTTATGATTGCAATGTGTTTTGTATCACAATTTATCCATGTGCTACTCTAGTGATGTTATTAAAGTAGTTTTATTCCTCCCGCACGGTGTAATGGTGACGAGTGTGTGCATCCGTGTTAGTACTTGGCGTATGCTATGATTATGATCTCTTGTAGATTATGAAGTTAACTATTGCTATGATGGTATTGATGTGATCTATTCCTCCTACATAGTGTGAAGGTGACAGTGTGCATACTATGTTAGTACTTGGTTTAGTCGAATTGATCTTTCATGCACTCTAAGGTTATTTAAATATGAACATTGAATTGTGGAGCTTGTTAACTCCGGCATTGAGGGTTCGTGTAATCCTACGCAATGTGTTCATCATCCAACAAGAGTGTAGAGTATGCATTTATCTATTCTGTTATGTGATCAAAGTTGAGAGTGTCCACTAGTGAAAGTCTATTCCCTAGGCCTTGTTCCTAAATACTGCTATCACTGCTTGTTTACTGTTTTACTGCGTTACTACTGCTACCATATTACCACCATCAACTACACGCCAGCAAGCTATTTTCTGGCACCGTTGCTACTGCTCATACTTATTTATACCACCTGTATTTCACTATCTCTTCGCCGAACTAGTACACCTATTAGGTGTGTTGGGGACACAAGAGACTTCTTACTTTGTGGTTGCAGGGTTGCATGAGAGGTATATCTTTGACCTCTTCCTCCCTGAGTTCGATAAACCTTGGGTGATCCACTTAAGGGAAAATTGCTGCTGTTCTACAAACCTCTGCTCTTGGAGGCCCAACACTGTCTACAAGAATAGAAGATCCCGTAGACATCAGGGGGCCGGGGATGGCGTGGGCTCGCCGGGTGAATTTAGGCCCAAATCCGGACGAAATCGAGGAACCGGGGGCGCGACTGGGCCGAATAATGTCGTCCGGATTGGAAAAACGTCGCTCGGGGGCCTAGTCGGGGAGACGAGTGGGGATGCTCTAAGGGCAAGACTCTGCAACCTGAGGTCCTTAACCCCCAGCCAACCAAACTCCTTAGGCTTACAAATACTACTCCATCCAAAATCGTATATGGATGGCTAGCCGGTTGGAAGTGAGAGAGGTTGACCCAATTGTGAGGTATGTCCATTTTGCTACAGAGCACAGCAGTCAGTTGTGCACCTATATTTTTGGTGTAAATTCACTGCTAGGCTTTGGGACCTCATTAAGAATTGGCTTGGACTTCACATAATCGACCACAATGCTTGGATGAAACTTTCTATCTCCTCTTGGTGGTCCCTATGACATCCCTCAAATTTCTTACGATTTGAGAGATTTGGAATGGGTCGGCAATGTTAAACATAGTTTGTAATAGTTTATGTTTAGTTTTGTCTATACCGTATATGGAGTAGTACTCCAATACGTATTGGACTCCCCCCTCCCTGTACAATGCCTTGATGGGGTTTCATCCTATATAAACACGAAGTCGACGCCTAGAAGGGTAAGTCGTTCAACCTAAAACCTATTATCGCAAATATGGTATCAGAGCCGCTCTTCCTTAACATCGCTGCCTAATCACCGCCGCCGCCGCCGTTTGGCTGTCGCCGCTCCAAAACCAAACAACCATAGACAACTGCCGCCGCAGAGTTATCTGCTGCCGCACCTTCAACCCAAAACCAAAACCTCCAAAAACTACAGCGCCGCCGCCGCTTATTTTGCCGATGTCGCCCTCAAAACCAACAACCAGATACATCTACAACCAGCCGCTGTCGCAGCCATCTGCCGCCGCCGCAGCTGCAAACCTGATCGCCATCCTTTACAGCGATCAAAACAACCCGAAAAAAACCCTAGATGGGTTCCTCGTCGCTTTCCTCCCTGGCTGCTGCCCTTGTTGTGCCACCAGAACTGCTCCTGACTCGCGACAATGCCCTGATATGGAAGGCCCTCATCGTCCTGGCACTTCACGGTGCCCGTGTTCTCAAGCTCGTTGAAGGGGATGAACAAGCTCCGACAGAATTTCTTGAAGTGGACAATGATGGCGTCAAGGGCGAAGTTGAAAACCCTGCATATGACACATGGATAGCTCGAGATCAACAGGTCATGCGCTATTTCCTGTGCTGTTTATCACCATACATGCTCTCTCACGTGCTTGGACTTGAGACCTCTGCCGAGGTGTGGAAAACCATCAATTCTCTCACCACATCTCAGTCGAAGGCTAGGGCCCAACACCTGCGTTCTGCCCTCAATGATACCAAGAAGGGAAGTATGTCCACTGAAAAGTATTTTGCGAAGATGAAAGTTCTTGCCTCAGAGCTTGCTGCTGCAGGAAAGCCACTTGATGATGATGATGAGCTGATATGGTCCATCCTTCATGGACTTGATGATGACTACAACAATCAAAAGACAATGATTCGTGCAAATCCTTTGACCACCTTGACAAACCTCTATAGCCAGCTTCAGTCTTTTGATCAGATGCACAAGCTGGGAGATGCAATGTGAGAAGAATTTGTCTCCTCTGCAAATCTGGTACGTCGCACCGCTGACCGCCCGCCAGGATACGGTGCCCGCCAGGATGATCACCGACATGATGATTACCGTGACCGTCGTGATGACCACTGACCTTATGATTACCGCGACCACCGTGATGACAATCATGATAGACGTGATGACCATCGCCCTCACTATGATGACAGGCATCTTCACTATGATGACCGTGATGACAAACGTCCTCGCTATGATGACCGGCCCAAGCGCCGGGATGATGGTCCAAGAGATGGGCCTCGTGATGATGGACGCCACCGTGACTGCATCCCTACTCCTTTTGTTGATGTGGAGTGTCAGATCTGCAAGAAGCGTGTGCATCCTGCCAATGAGTGTTGGTGGAGGTTCCAGCATGACAGACGCAATGGTGGTGGTCGCCGGGATGATAAAGACAACAAGGGTGCAAATATGGCATCCTACGGTGTGGACACAAACTGGTATTCTGACACTGGAGCTACAAATCATATTACAAGCGAGCTGAGCATACTATCCACCCAGGAGAACTACACAGGTCGTGATCATGTGCACACGGCCAATGGCAACGGTATGCAAATAAGTCATATTGGTCATTCTATGTTGCGTACTCCCCATAGTTCTTTTCATCTTAAAGATATTCTTCATATCCCAGGTGCATCTAAAAATCTTATGTCTGTCCATAGATTCACACTTGATAACCATGTATTCATTGAGTTTCATCCTTTTTTTCTTTTTGATTAAGGATCTGGCCACCGGGAGCACTCTGTTTAAAGGTCCATGCCGTGATGGTCTATACCCACTAGTGCCATTCTCTACTGGGTCCTCCAAGCAAGCCTTCATTACAACAAAGCTATCTTCATCTACATGGCATTGCCGCCTAGGACATCCATCCTCTTTTGTGGTGCAGCAAGTTCTTAGAAAGCATAGAATTTCCTTTTCTCCTGAAATAAACCCATACATTTGTGATTCTTGTCAACTAGCTAAGATCCATCAATTACCATACCCCATCTCTACTAGTGTTTCCACTGTTCCATTGGAACAAGTGTTCTCTCATGTATGGGGTCTAGCACCAGTATATGTTGGAAAACATTCATATTATGTAAGCTTTATTGATGATTTTAGCAAATTCACTTGGATCTATTTGCTTAAAAAGAAGTCTGATGTCTATCAAGTGTTTCTTAATTTCCAGTAGTTAGTAGAGCGCAAGTTTGATAGGAAAATTCTTACTATGCAAACTGACTGGGGTGGCGAGTATGAAAAGTTGCATGGTTTCTTTCAGAAAATTGGCATTACTCATCATGTTGCTTGTATGCATGCTCATCAACAAAATGGGTCTGCTGAACGCAAACACCGTCACATAGTTGAAGTTGGTCTTTCCTTACTTGCCAATGCCTTTATGCCTCTTAAATTCTGGGATGAAGCTTTTCTTGCAGCAACCTTTCTTATTAATCTTCTTCCCAGCAAAGTGATAAATCATGACACCCCAGTTGAGCGCCTTCTCAAAACTACACCTAACTATGAATCTCTTAGAGTTTTGGCTGTGTTTGCTAGCCTAATCTGCACCCCTATAACAAAAGGAAACTTCCCTTTCGCTCTACTCGGTGTGTTTTCATTGGCTACAGCTCTCGCCACAAGGGAGTCAAGTGTCTTGATCCCTCCACTAGGCGTGTTTATATTTCCCGTGATGTGGTTTTTGATGAGGATCTGTTTCCCTTTGCCTCACTCAACCCCAATGCTGGTTCTCGTCTCCGTCAAGAAATTCTTCTTTTACCCACCGATTAACCTTTCAAATCCACTCTTGGGGAGACACACATTAATGACTATATGTCGTTGTTGTTTGTCCCTGTTGTTACTAATGATGCTCATGTAGATGTTGCCCCTGCAGATGCTCTTGATGAACAGGAGTTGATAGGAAAAAAATTATGTGAAAACCATGAAGAATTCAGCTCAAATGATGATTCTAATGTTGCTGCACAATATGACGAACCTGGCGCCAGATCCCAAGAGGATTCTCCCGCCCAATCCTCGGATCACGCGTCGGCAGACGCGTTAGGCGCGTCAGGAGATCAGCCTCGGCGCAGGCGCTCGAGGTCCCTTTCGCTGCACCGCTCTGTGCGGTCCTCCGTGCGCCACGTCGCCCCGCCTGCGCGGTCCCCCTCCCCGGCGCCTGCCTGCCCAGATGTGACAAGTGACAGCTTTTCTACTGCTAATGATGACCCCAATGATTTCTCTGATTCTGTTGTTTCTTTAGGATCTTCTGTGCACACACAAGCTATGCCAAATCCTGCTGCAACCAGTAATCCACCTCCGACAACTTCTTTGCATCCTCGCACGCGTCTTCAACAGGGCATCCGCCAGCCCAAGCAGTACACGGACGGTACTATCATATATAGGATGTTTGCAGCTACGGGGGAACCACAGACACTTGGAGAGGCATTGAAATATGGTCGATGGTGTGAGGCTATGTCTGAGGAATATAATGCACTCATGCATAACAAAACTTGGCACTTAGTTCCCTCAAACCCAAGTAAGAATATTATTGATTGCAAATGGGTCTACCGCATCAAGAAACATGCTGATGGGACAATTGACAAATACAAAGCTTGTCTTGTTTCTAAAAGCTTCAAACAATGTTATGGCATTGATTATGAGGATACCTTCAGCCATGTTGTCAAGGAAGCTACCATTAGACTTTTTCTAGCAGTTGTTGTCTCTAGAGGGTTGAGTTTAAGGCAGCTAGATGTCAAGAACACATTTTTACATGGTGTTCTGGAAGAGGATATCTACATGAGACAACCCCTAGGATTTGAGGATCCTAAAAATCCTCATCACATTTGCAAGCTTGATAAAGCTCTCTATGGACTGAAACAAGCTCCTCCTGCATGGTACTCAAGTTTAAGTGCAAAATTACAGTCCCTTGGTTTTTATCCTTCCAAAGCTAATACTTCACTTTTACTATACAACAAGAAAGCCAAGGGAGCGGTGTTTTGGAACATGGGTGGATGATATTATAGTTACCAGTTCTTCCCAAGGAGCAATTGCTACGCTTCTTCAAGATCTCAATAGTGATTTTGCTCTGAAGGATTTGGGTGACTTACATTTCTTTTTTTGGCATTGAAGTTAAAAAGATTAATGGCGCACTGTTGCTTACAAAGGAGAAATATGCTACTGAGCTTCTTGCAAAAGTCGGCATGACACAGTGTACAACTTGTCCTACACCAGTGTCATCTACTGAAAAATTGCCTTTGACAGATGGTAATCCTCTTGGCTCTAATGATGTCACTACATATAGAAGTATAGTTGGTGCTCTTCACTATCTCACATTGACCAAGCCTGATTTACCCTATTCAGTTAATAAGGTTTGTATGTATTTGCATGCTCCTACAACAACACATTGGAAAGTTGTGAAGAGAATTTTAAGATATGTTCAAGGAACTTTGAAAGTAGGTCTCACATTCCAGAAGTCTGCCCTCAGTGGTTTTTCAGATGTAGATTGGGCAGGTTGCCTTGATGATAGAAGGTCAACAGGTGGTTTTGTTGTGCTCTTTGGACCTAATTTGATCTCTTGGAGTGCTCGAAACAGGCCACAGTTTCTAGGTCAAGTACTGAAGCTGAGTACAAGGCATTAGCAAATGCTACAACTGAATTAATATGGGTTGAAGCTCTTCTTAGAGAACTTGGTGTAGTTCTCCGAGTTAGATCTTGCTTATGGTGTGACAACATAGGTGTCACATTCCTGTCTGCTGTTCCTGTGTTTCATGCTAGAACAAAGCACACATAGATTGATTTTCATTTTGTGAGAGAACGAGTGGCTGACAGACTGCTTGACATCAAGTTCATCTCCAGTAGAGATCAAGTAGCAGATGGGTTTACAAAATCCTTACCAGTGAAGGAGCTAGATGAATTTAAACGTAATCTCAACCTTTCTCACGGTTGAGATTAAGGGAGGCTGTTAAACATTGTTTGTAATAGTTTATGTTTAGTTTTGTCTATAACGTATATGGAGTAGTACTCCAATACGTATTGGACTCCCCCCTCCCTGTACAATTCATTGATGGGTTTTCATCCTATATAAACACGAAGCCGACGCCCAAAAGGGTAAGTCGTTCAACCTAAAACCTATTGTCGCAAATAGGGAGTGTTGAATATAAATACATTTCTTAGTCTCTTTTCATCAGATTGGTCTTTTGGAAAACTTAGCTAGTGCATCAATTCCATATGATATCAGAGCCAAAAGGTTTTGAGTTTAAGATCCTGCTCGTGTAGTAATAAAAACAAAAAAAAGATTCTGCGACTTGTGTACCGAACCCACGCTAAGAACTAAAATAGCCTAGACGTGAGAGAGAGTGTTGAATATAAATACACTGCCTAGTCTCTTTCCATTAGATCGGTCTTTTGGAAAACTTAGCTAGCCCATCAATTCCATAGACAACAGTATGTTCCTTTTACATAATACTAAAATTGAGGCGATGCTTTAGGCCATCTCGGGTTGAAAGGTTTGAGTAATTTGATGCTGGGAGATTAGAGTTTTGTTGTAAACACCTGTACTTTTTTGAACTCCTTTGCTTCATTTTTTTTAAAGAACCGTGATAATGACTGAAACTGGTACCTACACATACAGTATAAAACAGGTGCTCACTAATTAATGTGTACTACACCTTAGCTATCTACGGTACACTGGCATGCGGCAAGCCGTTAGCTGCCGGTGAAAACTAAGCAACAAAAGGGACACAGCATATTTCCCTGCAGCTACACCGGAAATGCCAAACGGAACCTGGGTACACGCGCACCCAGTTATGAGAAATTCCAAAAAATGCTATTTAAAGTTTCAAAAAAATGTGAAGTAAAATTTTGCATGTACATATTATGTTGACACTTACTCGTGTGCGTTTTCACGAAAAAATATGATTGTATGTGGCCTACACAAAAATGACAAAATGCCCAAAATGAAACTAGTGAATAGGAATTGTACTATTCAAAGGGATAGAAATTTGCATTTTGTCATTTTTGTGTAGGCCACATACAATGATATTTTTTTGTGAAAACGCACACGAATAAGTATCAACATAATATGTACATGTAAAATTTTAGTTCACATTTTTTTGAAACTTTTAAATAGCGTTTTTTTCATTTTTTGGAAAACTGGGTGCGCCCGCACCCAGGTTCCAAACGTGCACGTCCGCAGCTACACCTACTACTACCAGTGGAAGTTATAAAGGCTTTGGATCACACGAGAGCATCTCCACCGATGCCTCCTAAGTAATCGCCGACAAAGGCGCCAGCACCTCCGTTTGGGGGACGTCGGCACTGCATCCTTTATTTGGGGAAGCAGTTCTCACACCGGCGCAATCTGAGTAAAACAATATTCACTCCTCGATCCCGGATGACATTTTGAAACCTGCTTATCTCTAGCCTACTACCTACTGGCCACCCGGCTCTGTGGAGGTGGACGATCGACCGGAGCTCTCTCCCATGCTCCTCCGTCGTTGATCCCCCGCTGCTCTCTCCGCCACGAACATCAAGTAGGCGGCTCTATCCGCGGTCACAACCTCCTGACGTAGCTGCTGCTCCAGCTCCTCCTGCCGTCGACGGTAATCCAACTCCTGCCTATGTAGCCGGAGCTGCATCTCCGCCAAACGACGCGCCTCGTAGACTTCATCCTGACGCGGCGTCTCCTCCTGCTGCAACCGCCGCAGCGCAAGCTCCTCCCACCCCTTCTACCGTCGCACCTCCAACCGGCGTTGGCTCAGCGCCTCCCGCCACTGCCGCGCCTCCTGGAACTCCAGCCGCTCCGCCTCCTCGAGCGCCAGCCGGTTCTCCTCCTCCCGCTGCCGCCGCTCCGCCTCCTGGCGCTGCCGCCCCGCCTCCAGCCGCACCTCCCCGCGCTCCCACCGCTCCGCCTCCTGGCGCTGCCCCTCGCCCGCGTCGTAGGCATCTACGGTCGCCGCTAGCGCAGCCTCCTCCCACGCCTCGTACTTTGCGAGCCGCGGGTCCGCCTCCAACACTTCTACGGCCACCTCTACCGCCGCCTCGTCCCACGAATCCCACATTGTGCTTTTTATAGGGTTTTTGTAGCAATGGCAGGGGAGGAGGGATAATATAGACCGCCGGCAAGGCGGGAAACATCGCGCGTGGTGTCGTGGCGGGAGAATTTCCAGCGCGGCACCGTGGCGGGAGAGTTTCCGGCCAGGCATCGTGGTGGTAAAATATCACGCGCGGCGCCCTGTCGTCACTAAAATGCGGCTCCCACGCCCAAATTTTTCATCCTCGCAAGGCGCCGGCGCGCCCGATTCGCGCCCTTGGCGAAGGGGTCCGGCAAGGGGTTGCCGGCGATTCTATTGGGCTCGAAAATTGGCCGACGACGTTTGGTTCGCACCGGCGAACCCATTTTCGCTCCCGTCCCCAAAATCGCTATCGGACCGTTATCGGGTGCGCCGGTGGAGATGCTCTGACAAATTGAGCAGGCAGAGGCGGCAGAGTCAGGTGTTGCTGTGCCGGTGCATTTTGGGCCTGGCCAATGAAGCGTAACAACTACTACTAGCTTTAATTACCGGGTTAATTACCACATACAAAAGCCTAGCTAGCTAATGAACTCGTGCTACATTAGGAGGCGCCGGCTGGACGCCCTTGCTGCTGCTGCTGCAGTGGTGGTGATCGGCGTTGGTGGGTTCTTTGCCGGCGGCGGGGAGCTCGAATGGGCCGAGGCGGTGGTCGGCGAGGCGGGTCTTGTAGGCGGCCTTCTTGTACTCGCCCCAGGTGAACTCCCTATACAAGCTCTGCTCCCCGTCCCGCATCAGCTCCGGCAGCGGCGCGATCCGCTGCGTCGCCGCCGGCCCGCCGAAGTAAATCACCGACAGCCTGGACTCCTTCCCGGCCTCCGGCGCCACCACCTGGTGCTTCACGCTCCTGAACCGCCCGTTCGTCAGCACCTGCTCCATGGACACAAAAGTTCTCACATCAGATATCAGAAATTCAGGATGCACGACAAAAAAAATCAGTAACTAGTGCAGTGCATGTGCATCAGCCATTAGATCAGATCAGACCAAATCATCAGATAAAGATTGAGACCGCCGTACATGCAGTAGGGAACACACACACTGGCTAGCTACGCGTTGTCGCACAGCCATGAGTTGACAAGAGCATGAGGTGGGGTTTACACTAATGGATCCCAGATAGATTGATGAACAGAGTAGACTGTAAAGGTAACAGCTAGTAAGTGAGTGTGTTTACCTGGAGTGCGTCCCCGACGTTGACGAAGAGGGAATCGGGGTCGGGGGCCACGGGGACCCAACGGCTGTCGCGGAGCATGATCTGGAGGCCACCGGTGCGGTTGGACCGCAGCACGGAGATGACCTGCGGGTCCGTGTGCTCCCCGAACCCCGTCACGCCCGACGCCAGGGGGCACGCCGGATAGTGGTTCACGCGCACCATCTCGTCGCTGCCCGCGGCGTCCACCACCATCCGCCGTAGCGCGCCCCGGTCTGCCAGCCCAAGCCCCTCCGCCATCAGCTCCAGCACCCGCTCGCCCACCTCCCTCACCGCCACCGTGTACTCCTCCAGCACCGCCCGGAGCGACGGTGGTAGCGAGGATGCCTGTATTGTGCTGGAGCCGACGGAGAGAAGTAGGTACTCCAGCCACCCGACGTCGCCGTTGGGGCCGATGGTCTTGCTACCGTACCCGAAGGGCCGCGCCGACGCGTGCTCCAGCTTGTCCTCGTGCGGCAGCGCGAAGAAGGCAGCCGCGCGGGCCTCCAGCACGTCGGTGAGGGCGGCCGGCACGCCGTGGTTGGTCGCGCGGAAGAAGCCCACGCCGCGGCACGCGTCCGCCACGGCCGCCGCCGCGCCTGGCGCCGACATGTCAATGGTCGGCACCGCAACATTCGCCGCCTTGGGGCATTTTACTAGCGGGATCTGGTCGATGGTGCAGGGCACCGCGATCGCCACCATGGTGCCAAGGCTTGCTGTTTTTGTCACCACGGCCTGAGAATGAAACAGAGCAAAAACAGAGGAGCTGGGATGCTGAGACAGGGGAGGGCGGGAGGTGGCTTGTGTTGTGTTTTACGTTTGCGTTAGTAGTGATCGGATGCCGATGGGCTGGGTTATCTGCCTCGTATATATAGGCGCAGTAGCGTTATGACTTATGACCTGGAGGTAACCAGGTGATGCGGTGTTAGTTTAGTGTGTGTGTGACACTGTGACGTGTGTGAGTAGAAACGCAAGCTGTTTGCATGCCATTGCTGCCTGTGTGGAACAGGGAAATGCCAACGGGACGGTGGGGATACGTGGGGTACAGGAAAACTAGAGATTTTTCTTTTGTTAGAACTCAGATTGCGAGTAAAACTTGTGATTTATTGCTTGGGGGTAAAGCCCTATTTATACAGGAGTTTTGGACGTCTTGTACAGGCGTCTGTTTACAAAGAGATGCCTCTTGCGTACGAGAAGACATCCGTACAGACACAAGCGTCCGTACGACGCTTTGGACATAATTAACACGTGCCTAAACTAATTACAGTTGCTAATAACGGTTTGCTTCAAGTTGGTTCCGTAGGGCGCTCTGTTGAATCTTAACACTCCCCCTTATACAAAGCTGCTTCTCGTATGTCTTTATTCCTTGTATAGTCTTGAAAATATTGGTCTCGATCAGAAGCGTATATTTTCTTGAATAACTCCTCCAAAAACCCTGTGAAAAAAATATGAGGAGAATAGTATTTGATATATTGTGAAAACTCCTTTAAAACCCCATGGAAAAATAAGGAGAAAATGATACAACATATAATGATCATTGTCTCTTTGATAACTTATATTAGAAAACCCTGAAAGGATAAAATTCATTGGTAAGTTTAGAGGACAATCAATATGTCTTGTATACTTCCGTTAAAAACCCTAGTGGGGAAACTAGGATGTAAGACATATATTCTTGTGTTGATATTAGCTCATTAAAAACCTTGATGAGAACCATGTGAGTGAACTCATAAAATGGAAAAGGAGTGTAATATAATGTTTGAATGGGTTATAATTCAGAGAGATACTCCCCCGATCCTTGCAAATCACGAACTCGTCGCATACCAATTCCGTGAACATATTTTTCGAATCTTGAAGCTGGTAGTAACTTTGTGAATAGGTCAGCGAGATTATCGCATGATTTAACTTGCAAGATGTTTATATCCCCACTCTTTTGTAATTCATGAGGATAAAATAATTTATGTGCAATATGTTTAGTGATATTGCTCTTTATGTAACACATGTTTGCATGTGAGCAACACAAGCAACATTATCTTCGTAGATAATGGTTGGAGATTCGATAGAACCTTTACCACATGATTGTTATATATGGTTTATCATCTTGCGAAGCCATACGCATTCGCGTGATGCCTCATATAAGGCGATTATTTCGGAATGATTGGTGGATGTAGCCACTAGGGTATGTTTATAAGACTTCCATGAGATGGTTGTCGCAGTAGGAACACAAAACCGGTTTGTGATTTGGCATTATGGGGATCTGATAGTAGCCAGCATCGATATACCCAATCATCTCAATGTCCAGATTTTTCTGAAATTGAAAGAATAGGCCAAGAACCTTTGTGCCTTGGAGATATCGAAAGATATTCTTGACTCTAGTCCAATGGCGTTTCGTGGGATCTGCGCTCTGTCTAGCTAATAAATTTACTACAAATGCAATCTCAGGCCTGGTGCAATTTGTGTGATACATGAGCGTTCCAATAGCACTGAGTTATGGGACTTCTGGTCCCAGTATCTCTTCTCCTTCATCCCTTGGTCGAAATTGATCTTTCTCTACGTCTAGAGATCGAACAACCATGGGAGTTTTGGTTGGATAGGATTTGTCCATATTGAATTTCTTCAATATTTTCTCGGATATAGGTGGTTTGATGAACCAAAATACCCGAGGGAAGGTGCTCGAGTTGTAATCCCAAGAAAAATTTGGTTTTACACAAATCCTTCATTTCAAATTCCGTCTTTAGGTGATTGCGTGCTTCATCAATATCTTGTGTGTTACCAATGATGTTTAAATCATCGACATACACCGAAATAATGCAAAATCCGGTCTCGGATTTTTTGATGAAAACACATGGACAATCATCATTATTGGAGTATCCCTTTTCAAAAGGAACTCACTAAGTCAGTTGTACCACATGCATCCCGACTGTTTTAAGCCGTACAAAGACTTATTTAGTTTTACACAATATACATTGCGTTTTGCGTTCGGATTCGGGACCGGGACTACTTTAGGAACTTTCATGTATATGTCTGAATCAAGTGAGCCGTAAAGGTAAGCGGTCACCACGTCCATCAAATGCATAGATAGACGATTTTGTACTCGCCATTGAAATAAGGTATCGGAAAGTAATACCACTAATTACTAGAGAATATGTTTCATTGAAATCAATGCCTGATCTCTGCGTGAAACCTTGGGCTACAAGTCTTGCTTTATATCTCACCACCTCATTGTTCTCGTTACTCTTACGGACGAAAACCCATTTAAATCCCACAGGAAAAAAATTAGGCCAGTCGGAGCGTTTCTCACACTCTACCATGGTATTTGGATCATGATCATTTAGAAGGTTGTTTGCAACTGCAGTTGAGAAATATATATCGACAATTGTAGACTTACGATTGTAAGATCCTCCAGTAATCTATATAGTTTGTGGAAATTTCATTTACCCTTGTTGATTGGTCGTGATTTCCCAATACGACTGAGTCAGGGTTTTCCGATGTCCCATTCATTGAGTGCACAACTGAGCTGGGTTGTGGAGGTCGTTCTTCCATTGGGTGTTCATTACCATTTGATGATTATCAACGCTAGGTTGATTTACATTTAGTGGTTCAGAGGGTTTCTTCCTCTGTTTCCTTTGTTGCTTGCGAGAAGCTGAATCATGTTCAGTGGCGTACTTCTCCCCCTCTTCCTTTGAACAGAGAGTTGAGTGGTTTTTGTTGGTATCTTCACTCCTTCAGGCGCATTTCTGGCAGGATTGTAGGATTTTGTAACACCTTTATAGTCAGTAAATGAATCTGGCAGGTTATTTGTAATGTGTTGGAAATCAATTATTTTTCCGAACTTGAAGTTCAGTTTCTTGAGTACGTGGATCAGAGAAGGAAATGCCTTGGGCATTCCAATCGATTTTCGGGCATTCTTTTTGGTACTTGATGTCTCCCCCTAATGCTGGGAAATGTTCCTCATTAAAGATGCAATCAGCGTGACTCGCTGTGAATAGATCCCCACTGAGGGGTTCAAGGTACTTGATTATCGACGGTGATTTGTACCCCACATAGATCCCCAATTTCTTATGTGGGCCCATGGATATACGCTGCGGTGGTGAGATGGGCACATATGTGGCGCATCCGAATTTACGCACACGGGAAATATTTGGTAGATTTCCACGTACTAATTGCAGAGGGGAAGTGTTGTGATATGCAGTTGGTCGCAATTGAATTTAGTCAGCAGTGTATAAAACTACGTGACCCCAACATGAAGTTGGTAATTTGCAATTCATTAATAATTGTCGTTCAATGAGCTTAATTCTCTTAATTAGATATTCAGCCAATCCATTTTGTGTGTGGACATATGGGACCGAGTGTTGAACCTCAATTCCTAGTGCCATGCAATAATCATTGAAGGCACGCGAGGAAAATTTAGCAGCGTTGTCCATTCGAATTGATTTAATTCGATTCTCAGGATAATGAGCTTGTAATTTAATAATTTGTCTATTTATTTTGGCAAATGCATGGTTTCGTGTGGATAACAGACACACGTGAGATCATCGTGTAGATGCGTAGATGCATCAATTAGAACCATGAAATACCTAAAAGGTCTAGATAATGGTTGGATAGGATCATAAGTATCACCTTTAATCCGTTCAAGGAATTGGAGTGGTTCCGCTTGAATTTTAAGATAAGAGTCTTAAAATGAGTTTCCCAGTAGCACATGCAGTGCACATAAAATCTGAAGATTGTGGGAATTTTGCTTCATTTAAATCATGACCATTAGTTGCAGATAATTTTTCTCATCATCCCAATACCGGGATGACCAAGGCAACCATGCCAAGTTTGGAATGCATTGACATTCTGAAAAATTACCTTATACGCCTCGTGTGCTACAGGTTTTATGTATGTGTAGTACAATCCTGATGATAAAGATAGATTTTTCTCAAATATTTGTTTGCCATATCCGTTGTCTTTGGTTAAGAGGAGATATTCCTCCTTGTTGTCTTCATGGGTTTTAATGTGAAGACCATTTTTGCGGATATCTGTATAACCCATGAGGGTACGAGTTGAATCGGAATACAATAAAGCATCCTCAATTATAATTTATGTATCCATAGGGAGAGTAAATATGTCACGACTTGTGCCAACAATTACCGCATCGCGGTCAGCGATTGTTAAAATATATTCATTCATCTTTGTAAGAGCTTGGAAATACTTTATTTCCCTAAGTATAGAGTTTGTGGTACCACTATCCACAAGGCACATTTCCTCCTCCATTTGGATGGACTCCCGTAGAAATCTTTCCCTGTTCCTTCCTTTCAGTCCAATGATTGCTCTCGGTAGAGGCTAGTGCATGATGACATGTTAGAACGCAGATTGAGAGTAAAACTTGTGATATATTGCTTGTCAAAGCCCTATTTATACAGGAGTTTGGGACGCCTTGTACACGCGTCTGTTTACAAAGAGATGCCTCTTGGCGTACGAGAAGGCGTCTGTACGGACACAGGCGTCCGTACGACGCTTTGGACATAATTAACATGTGCCTAAACTAATTACAGTTGCTAATGACAGTTTGCTTCAAGTTGGTTCCGTAGGGGGCGTCTGTTGAATCATCTTAACATCTTTTTAACAAAGAAGCTGCATTAGATTAGTCAGACTAGGAGGTACAGCCCACATCAACACAGAGAAACACAGAAACTATATTCTAGTCCCTTAAATTTGCATGAAGGACCCTAAAAGGAAATTTTTGATTACAATCAAGTCCTTTCTTCAACCTCATCTAAGAGCTATGAGCCTCCAACTGCCGACCAGTTGACGAAGCCCAATAGATGATTGATGTAGTCGTTCTGCCTAATCTTTTGACACATTGAATTTACACTACTAAATGAATGATAGGTGAACTTATTTGAAAGCTTACATGTTTTCCTTACTTATCCGTGAAAACTAACTCGAGTCTCCCTCAACAATGGGCAGTGAGGCCAATACCCTGCTAGTGCCCGGAGAGGCTAGATGAGTTAGACTCTATCAAAATTGTAGAGGATAAGGTTGGCAGTCGCGATAGTTGAGGGTGAAGAAAAAGAGAATTGCGCGTGGCAGAGCTAGGCGAGCATCCATGGGGCAGGTCCTTGTTCATGTCTAATATGGGCTGGGGAGTGGAGTGGTGGGGCACAATTACTCTTTTCTCCCTATCTGACGAAAGATTTGACAGAGTAAGTAATCAAAATATCTTAGGCCAGGGAGGGGGGCAGTGGCTCCCCTCCTTCACTATACATAGATACTAGTGGTTGGGGCGCCCCATGGGGTGCCTCCTTACCGTTCAATTGCGTACCAATCATTCCAAAGATTGATCCAGCCTTTTGTTTTTATTATCAAGCTGATTGAATGGGACAATGAAATCTGCATGTTTTCACATGCATGCAATGGTACAATTTCAGATATATACTTGGGTCACAATTTCAGAAGATATTTGGTTGTACCAAGCCTGTTTGTCATAGAGAAGATCATTTACACAAAAGCAAGTACTTTACATAGAACATGAAAGTGGTTGTAAGAGCCTACCATCGTTTTGCAAATAAAAAAGGTTTACTCTGCCGCATAATGGCTCTCTAAACGGTATTATCGAGGCTCACTATGATCTCAATGAAAAACGAAGAAATCCTCTCCATGTCGGTGACCAGGATCGGTGGCCCGGTGTACTCGATCGCCGGCGCGCGCCTGCCTCTCCCCTGCTGGCGCAGGGGAAGAGCGGTGGAGATGCTGGCGGAGAGGACGTCTCTGGGCCTCTAGCAGAGAGCGACCAGATGGTTTCTGTACTGAGCCTCCGTGGTGGCTGCTTCCTGCGCCGCTGGCCAGGATGGAAAGGAGCATGCAACACACACCAAGATGGATCAGCGCCTATAATGGGAGAAAGGAGGATCCACATAAGCATTTACACGGGAAAACTAGGATATAGAGAACCATCAAATGATCCTTTGAAGATACCTTCCATAGATAGCCCAAAGTCACTGATACAGTGGCCACATTGTCCTCGCCAAAAAGGAAGAAACAAAATGAAACAATGACAGTAGCAGATGGAAACCCGACCTAAACAGACAAGTAACTTCAAGCACCTCTTCTTAGGATAATTGACATCCTCATTGTGGAGGCCCGTCAGACCAGCCGGCAACACTATGTTTCGGCTGATGTTCTCCGGCAATATACATTTTACTGATTACAAATAGAAAGCCAACACAAACAGTTAAGGAGTGGAGCAACGAACCACCTTGGACTACTGAGTAGCAGAATCGCTTCAGTATAAGAATAAAGGGGTTAGGAAAAAATTAGCTTTTTATCGATCTCATTTTTTCTAGCAGAACGGCCATCTAAAACGAATATATATATTGACTAAATGGAACATCATTTGTAGACCTAGGGAGCAAGGAGGGTTAGGTGTGGAAGTCTTGAAATTAAAAAATAGATGCTTGCCAAGTAAATGGTTATATAAACTTCTTAACGAAGAAGGAGTTTGGCAGGAAATTTTGCATAATAAATATCTTAAGAACAAGACTTTGTCACAAGTGACTGCGAAACCTACCGACTCTCCGTTTTGGAAAGGACTTATGGGAGTGAAAGACGAGTTTTTCTCACGGGGTTCTTTTTGAGTAGGTAATGGCCATCATGTACGTTTTTGGGAAGACACTTGGCTGGGAGATGCCCCTCCGGCGAGTATCCTTCGTTATATAATATTGTTAGATGAAAAAACGTTTTAGTCGCTGATGTTCTCACAAATATGCCTTTGAATTTGGAATTTAGAAGGGCTTTGACAGGAAATAAGTGGATGTTTGGATTGCCTATTTCCCTGTCTGATGAGAAGGATACTTTTTTGTGGAAACTAACAGCTTCTGGATCGTTTAAAGTTAATTCAATGTATGTGATTATATGAATGGTCATACCGTCTATCTACGTAAATATATTAGTAGGAGACTTAAGGTACCACTCAATGTTAGGATCGTTATGTGGTTTCTTCATAAAAAAAATTATCCTCACTAAAGACAATTTAGCTCGCTAAAATTGGAATGGTTGTAAGAAATATGTGTTCTGTGATTCACCGGAATCAATCAACATTTATTATTTGATTGTCCTTTCGCTAAGCTTATCTGGAGAGTTATTCAGTTCACTTTTAATATTACCCCACCAACTAATGTCACCAATATGTTTAGAAATTGGTTAAACGGGGTGGACAAGATGTCTAAAGATAGAATTAGAATTGGATTTTGCGCGTTGATGTGGGCTATATGGAAAAACCATAATGATATTGTTTTTAACAAGAATACAAACTCTAATTTTTTACAGGTTATCCGTATGATATCACACTGGATCCACAACTGGTCTCTTTTGCTGCCGGAGGCGCAACAAGAGCCTATGCATGCTAGATGCCGCCAGCTGGAAGCGGTGGCACATATTCTTTACATCCAGGCTGGTTGGCGGCCTACTAAACGACTGCAAGATGCATAAACGTGTCTATTGTCTATTCCGTTGGCTAGTTCATATGTACACGTTGTATGATCAATGAGTTGTAAAATTTGACGTATTGATAGTTTGGGCAATAAAGAGGGCTATGTGCATCGATTGATGCGGAGGCTAGGGCCAGATCCCCATTTCGAAAAAAAGTATAGGAAAAGAAGAATGAGCATACACTTGGGCTAATTTACAGCAGAAAAGAAAGTGATGCAACTTTTTGCCTGTCATAAAACCCACATAATCAACAAAAACCAAATAATTCCTTATGGATAAATAAAAAGAGCCAAAGAACCTTCAATAGCCAACTCACAAACTTCGACCACACAATCTAAGGAATGGACATGAGATTTATGGTACCATAAAAAGATCAAAGTAATTGTTTAGTCAAGAAAAATTGAAGAGTATGTATCATCTCCTAATAATATTCAGGTCACTAAATCATAGAAATTAAAAAGGCCGAAACATTAAAAAAGATGGGGCACTTGATGCATCAGCATTTGTGCTAGTCCATTGGTTGACCAACAAAATTGTAGTCTAGAAACGCTGCAATGCACGAAAGGCAATTGTGTAGGCATAGATTAATACTCCCTCCGTTCCTATATATAAGCCATATAGTTTTTTGACAAAAATTTCAGAATATAAGGTTTATTGCGTTGCCCTACTTGTATGGACAATATTTTTGGAGATTTGATTAGGTTTACTTATCTTATGCAAAGTCCTCTGTTAGCTCACGGCAATTACTTACGGTTAATCCTAGCCAAACATGGTGTAATTTTTTCTAAATATGCGTTTCTTAATTTCCGTGCCAGAAATTATATGGCTTATATTTAGGGCCGGAGGGAGTAACACACTTGGAAAAAGAGAGTAACTGAAATTCCAGAAGTGAATTTTTAATTATTTCTTATAGTGGAAAGATGCATAAAATAAGAAAATTTCCCTATTACAAACTATGTAGTGTATAAAAAAGCAGCTAAATCATGTCATGAACAAGCATAATAATTAGCAAAGGTTTTTGGTAGATGATTGAAAATCTGCATTGTATAAAAACAACGAAATAGGGGAGGATATATGTACAGAGGAATTTTCTTTGTAAAAAGTAAGCACCATTACCCATGTCACAAAATATTGTTTCTCTTCATTCTTCTTACAGGCATCCTAATAAGTTTACATAATCGATCAAATGTGTGTGTCACAAAACACAAATATCAAGGCTAAATAACTTCTAGATTTGATTTGTTATTGGAAATATGTACATTCACATGTATATATTACCATGCCCACGAAATGAAGCAAGATACTCAATTTTGCAATTCATGGTATAATTTTAGAAGATTGAGCAAGTGTGGCCAGAGGTCACAACAATGCCATGGAACTAATAAACAACCTTCAATTAATAAACGGCATGCCACATTTTGGTTATTAGTAAGGGCAAAGAAACAAAGCAAACACATTTTACACTTCACCAAGCGGACAACCTTCAAGGTTTTCCGCATACAACAATTAAATACTCCCTCCGTTCCTAGATATAAGCCATATAGTTTTTTGAGAAAAATTCCAGAATATAAGGTTTAGTGCGTTGCCCCACTTGTATGGACAATATTTTTAGAGATTTGATTAGATTTCCTTAGCATATGCAAAGTGCTTAATGAGTTCACATCAATTTTCTAGGGTTAATCCTAGCCAAGCATGGTACTCCCTCCGTTCCTTTCTATAATGCCTATTGATTTTTAGCACGGAAATTAGCGCAAGCAATCATTTTAACAGAAAACCCCCTACCGATCTGAGAGAGGAAAAAGCAAACGAAATCAGATCGGAGAAAATTGTGGACTTGCCATAACCGATCGCATGAGATGGAAACAGATCGCGTGAAGTACTCCCCTGCCCCGCTATTCGCTGGCGTGAAGGACTCCTACGATCTGTTTCCACGTTTTTAGCAGGTACGTTGATTGTTTCCAGATTTTTAGCAGCTACGTGATTGTTTCCTTATTTCTAGAACTTAAGCAAATTGGTGGAAGGGGGTTTCTGCAAAATAAACACAGCTTTACCCTTATAATATGAAACAAATGCAAAAAAAACAATAGGCATTATAGAAAGGAATGGAGGGAGTATAATTTTTCCAAAATGTGTGTTCCTTAATTTTCGTGCTAGAAACTATATGGCTTATATTTAGGAACGGAGGGAGTAGTATAATTTGCAACAGTGTAAGATAATTCATACAAACATATTACAGCTATACTAACTTCCTATGCATAAAAAAGGCTATATTAATATCTGAAATCTTAACCTCCTTAAAGAACTATACTTGCTCAGAATCAACAACACTAAAGTAATGATGGTGAGACAACACCGACACAGAGCTATGATATTGATTTAACATTTGAATAGCACTAAGTCTAGATCTGGAAGTGAGACAACACCGACACAGAGCTGGCATCCCAGCAGAGCCAACAGTTCTTCTAATTCTCTCAAGTTCTAGACTACCAGTGTGAGGTGTGAGCATATAATGGCTCTTTGTCTAGAAAATTATTCTAATTCTCTTCAGATGTATGTGTTCATAATTTTGTTTATTTTTTTGATAAAGCGAATATATTAATATCGAGAGATATCAATTACACCTAGTCTGTGCAACAACGCAATACCCTATTGGTATTACGGATGCACAGTGCCAAAAAAATTAAAAAACAAAACTAAGAAACAAAAACCCCCGCTACGGTATTCCAGCCCTAGCAACAACAATACATGCACCACCAAGACAACACTTGAACTCCAGGCTCTCCAAAAGTGACGCCTCCAAGAAGGGAACAGTGCACAAGCGCCGTCATCGCCCGATCCAAAGATCTTAGGTTTTCACCCTGAAGATAGTCCCCGCTCTCAAAACAAGGCATTCAACAAGGCCATCTCCATGCACAATCAATTAAGGCCAAACCTTGGATTTTCACCCTGAAAGGTAAGACTCTGAACTTCACTTGTGTTGCTGCCCCTAGTTGCATAATGCTGTTGCGAAACCCAAAAGACCAAGCAAGTCCATCAACAACACAGAGACTCGAACCTCCATTGCTAGTCCTTCAATTCGGCCTTCACGATATTCCCCGCCTATGATTCAACATGGACTAGAGTGTCATCTGATGGCGAAACAGAACAGAGCTTCGCGTCGCTCCCTCCAGAACCAAACAGTCGAAATAAAAGCATGGATACGAACGACCGAATACCACCCAATCCAGCGAACTCCAGGCATAAAGGTGCATTGTTACATTCGCAAGTGGAGCCTTCCGGAACTCATCACTCCAGTCAGATCTAGACGAACAGGCCTTAGGCAGGTCTTCATCTTCGCACAAGAGAAATCCTATGACCGCCACCATAATTCAGATCAGGTCCCAACACCGCCGAACATCCCAGGCCGGCCGAGGAAAAGCGGCGACACCAAGTGAATGGGAAGCGCCTTGCAGCCGACCGACCCTCCACCGTCAACAACCAGGATGGGCGTGCCTTCCTCGGCCATCGCCGGTTTCCACGCCTTCCCACCTCGCCTCTGGGACTCGGTGACAGATCCTTAGACCCACCACCCCATCCTCAGGCCGACCATCTCCAGCGAAGAAGAAGGACGCCTCAACCATCCAACCCAGGGCAGCTGCCCCAGGCGTCCTCGTGTCGCGCGAGAATCCCAGGAGCACCACCTCGCACCGACGGGAGACATGGCAGGTGTTGCGGTATAGATCGAGGATCTGGCCACCGCCCCCAGCGTCGAGGAGGGACCTGTCTGTCGCCACCCAACGCAGCAAGAGGAGATCCGCCGCCGCCACGACCCACGGGATTTGCCCGGCGGTGGCGGGAGGTTGGGTTAGGGGTGCGGGAGGTTCTGTAGGATCTCAATTCATATATCATTAGCCCGTTGGATATAATTTTTTTTGTCCCTTACACATGGGAGAAGTTAATTATAAGAAACCAACCTGTTCAGAGAAGGAACACATATCTGACAGTGAGCAACCAACCCCCAGGTAGCAAGTTTGATGTCTCTCTACTAAGCAAGTAAACACGCAACTAATCATAGGACTTCTAGATGTTGCAGATGTTGCATAACATAGTTTTAACCATTGACACATATATGGAAGCACGGTTGGAAATCTATGCAAACCTGTGTTGTGGCTGATAACAGTATATTCTTAGGGCATCTCCAACGGGGCGACGGATATCGGATGCCTAAAAGTGGTCGCGAGCGTCCGTTTGCGTCACCCCACGGACATATTTTATCCGCGCGTCCGTTTACGTCTGGGTGTGCTCCCAGCGGGACGACCCATTTTTAGATTTTCAATATACTTAGAAAGCATAGAAAGTACTACATTCAAACTATACAAAGTAGTTGTAGAATCCTATACTACTTGCTGCCTGACGGGCCGGCCCTATCGCTGCGTCCCTCCCTCGTCTGCTTCTCCTCCGCCTGCCGCGCGGTCGCTAGGGCTCGGTGCGCCACCGCGTCCTCTAGCAGGCACTGCCGCAGCCTCGCGTTGGCGGCGTCGTCCTTGAGCATCTCGAATAACTCGACTAACGCCCTCTGCTCCACAGCCTTCTCCTCCGGGGTAGGCGCATCAGGGTCATCGGAAGACCATGAGATGTTGGAGTCGTCGTCCTCTGCGGCTGCGACGGCTGCCGCCCTGCGGCGTTCCATTTCGGCGTCGAACGCCGTGTGGGCCGCCCGCTTCTCCTCTCGCTTCCTTCTCCGCGTCATCCAGGGCCTTGGCGTCCCTGACCGGGTCGAGGAGGTCGTCCGTGCTGTCGTTGTCGTCGAACTCCTCGTCGGAGCTCGAGGCCGGGGGAGGTGGAGGTGGAGGTGTGGCAGCCTGGCCGCGGCCGGCGCTGCTCATGGTGGCTCTGGTAGAGGCTGAGCCGCAGCGGTGCTACGGTGGAGAGGAGATGAGATGCTCGCGCCCCTGTTTATATAGGTCGGAGGCAGGGCGACGGCCGCGGTATGCATGGCATCGCCATTACTTCGTGCGCAGAGGTAGGCGACGGCCGCGCGCCACGCGAGGCATCGCCAATTACGCGGCCGCACACCGCCGAAGCGACGCCTCGGCGCCGCATCGGCGCCGCTGAAAAGACGCATCAACGCCGGGTCACCGCCGGGCGGGCCGGACGAAACATCCACCGGACGCGAGCGGACACTTTGCGCGTCCGTGCGGCGTCCGCGAGACGCATCCGAGACGCATATTTGGGCCAGGTTTGCGTCGTCGCGGACGGCCCGGTCACTTTACGTCGCCCCGCCGGAGGTGGTAACGGACGACATTTTTCGATCCGGCGAACGCAAATGGTTGCTCGGCTTCCGTTTGGATCGCCCCGTAGAGATGCCCTTAGCTCTCTTAGTTTCGTCTCTCTCACCATATTCAAAAGTCATTGCCATGTTTCCTGGTCTACGGGACAAGCGTGCAGCATATCTTTAGGAACCTGCGGTGATCATCCTCGAGACGTGATGCCGCCACGGCATCTCGTCCTTCCGACGGCAAGAGCAACTAATTAACAGTAGTAACAAAATGAGCCTTGATTAATTCTCAATTTCTATCAGCAGTGCCCAGGCAAGGCCTTCCTCCTAGAAACTCTAATTTTTTTGCCACAAACATCTCGAAGACGTTGGTGAAAATCAAACATCTCGAAGACGTTGGTGAAAATCAAAATGAAATAAAACGACGTGCATGTCTTGGTCCTTGGAAGGTGACATTTGCCTGTGGGGTGCAAGCCACAACTACTAGCTAGTGAAGAATTTGTCCGTACGCGCGCGTATCGCCCATACTGAAGCAGCAGGCTGACATGCCCCAGGGGTGGCCCACTGATGTCGGTCTTCCGTATCCATGCCCCGTTGCACTGCATCCGCGTTTATTTCTCTACCTTTTTCGTGACTGACCAGCGACGTGGCACATCTTGTGTCCATGCTTGGTACGTGCAAAACGGATTCATTCGATCGAGTTGGAGTACGTGCGTACGTCGTGGAACCTCGAGGGGATCATGCAGGCATATATAGGCATGCATGGGACATAACGGAAGAAAAGGCAGATTTTATCCTCATGCTACAGAGATATAAAAAAATGCTCCTGCCGACGCGCGCAGCAGAACGGTTCAGTACAAAAGTTAAGACGGCGTGACAAGGCTTAAGGAACGCGACCAGACCATGCGTTAATGCTTACGTACACAGCATACAGCATACGCATGGGCCATGGCCATGGGGTTGATGTTGATCCCATCGATGGAGCTGAATGGCCAAGTGTGGTGTGGGTTGCTTTTGGGAACAGAAAAATTATCATACACACGTCCACACACTACAACACGGTATAGATTTAGGGGCATTTTTCCTAGTGGCACTTGTCAAAGTGCGGCTAAAGGGTATGAATTAGGGGCACTTTGCTAAAGTGCCCCTAATTATATACCTTTTGTGGCACTTTTTGGATGCCTCATTAGACGTATACCTATTGTGGCACTTCTTTAAATGCCCCAATAGATATATACTTTTTAGGGCATTTGTAAATGCCTCAATTTAGTAGTAGTTAAATAAAAATATAAAAACAATCATTACGCATTAGAACAAAGTCAAACTTCAAGAGGTTACAAACAAATGCGATTTTGTTCTAAGCCGGTGTATCATTCCGTGAAACATTTTTGCTATACGTAGGTCCTCAAATATTAAATGTTAACACATAAATTCCCGTCAAACTTCTTTAAGAGGTTGATAAGCGCTAACAAATGAGGTAAAAACGGGATAAAAAAATTAAATTAAGATATGAGCTTTGAGCAGGTTTCAAAGTTTCGACTTATTATAAAACCATTTTAACTGATATTTAGGACCAATAACACCTAGGATCCTAATAACTTGTCATTTAGAATTGAAAACTTCAACGTATAACATATACAGTCAACTTTGCTAAAAAAAAAATATGCTGCGGAGTAGTACATACTATTTAAACTAAGCATTTTTTCACACTCAAACCGCTTGAGCTGATGCTCAAACCGGTGAACTAGTGAACCAGAAGCATGAATGGTTCACTCACTAGTTTGATTTTTTAAAATATGCAGCTCGCCTAGCTAGACTTTGTCGTGAACTAAATGTATGTGGATCTCGATGTGCCCCGTCAGTCGTGCTGCACAGGATTGCAGAGGTAAACAACATAAATATTGTCGCAATATACCATAATAACCGTACCTATTGGTTAATGCATATCCTAATGTAGTTGGCGTATTTAATAGCTTTCACCAACAACGTGAGCTACAATATAGTACTCTGCTTCAGCGCTTGACCTAGATAGGGTTAGTTGGTGTTGTTGTCCCTAAGGAGGAGGAGCAGAGCGAGTGCATCTTTCCTTCTCGAAACTGTAGAGGCATCCTAGTCCATCTCCTCCTGCGTTGGTGACTGGTTCGTAGTGCATTCCATCTATTCATGGCCGGCTTTGACCCATGGCCACCATGGGCGACGACCATGGGCCCATGGCTGGAGGGGGCCCATGATCACGTCTTGCTTTGTACCCTGGCTGACTGCTGTTTTGTTTTGGGCTGAGATAATTTGCAGTTGCAGAGGCATGCCCGACGAGCCCACCCAGCGATTGTCGATCGAGGATCGATATCGTTAGCTCGTGTATTGTTTGTTCGACTGCCACATCCTGGTGGAGATCGCCGATTGGTATTTAATCGATTGAATTGGTAATTCAATTTTTTTTGCTTCGTCCTGCTTGCCACATACTTTCACTTCAGCTTGCTCCTAAATACGGTTCTAGTGTTACATTAGGTTTCTAGTTTCACGTTCTTAATTCCTTCACGATTAAAGATGTTCCAATGTTTGCCGAAGATATAACTCTAGTGCTAAGAAAAAGAATAAAAGAAAATAAGAGAACTAGTTTATTGAATTGCAAATGGGATATTTTAATTGAATTAGATCTCCTAAATAATTTTGCATCTAGAAATGCCCTGATTTTATTTCCTGAAGCACCAAAGCATTATTCTCGATGTAGTTATTGGAATTTGGGTCTCAAATGAGGTAATCGAGCTAGCATGGTATCCTTTTCATTTCGCTACTCTTTTAGTTTTTCGATCGTTATATGACATTGTTTAAATGTTGAACAATCATTATTTAAAACTTTTCAAGAGAAAATAGGCCTATATATACGTTTATGTACGCATAAATATATATAGCCTTAAGGGCCCATGCCCCGACTTCGCCCTAGGGCCCTCCAAAACATAGAGCCGGCCCTGCATCTATTCCCCGCGCATCCGGCACATGGCCACCCACCACGTCTCGATGAATGAGGACGAGCTATCTCCAACGAACCTCGACGATGACTCATGTATTCGATGGAAACCCATTCATTAATCGTCAAGACCATAGTTGGCACATATTGATTTGTGGATAAATAGTTTTTGCTAACAGTACTTACGCACATCAAATAGGGTCTTAGTTTCCCCTAAAAGACCTTAACTATAACTAGGTGCACACATTTTAATTAAAAAAATATACTCAGTTGCCGTGTATTTTTTTAGGGGGTCCAATTGCAAAAGGATTTTGGTCCAACCGAAGAGGCCCAATAGGCCCAGCTGCTCAACGGCAAAATCGGCCCGACCCCACCTTTCTTTCTGTCTTATTTCTTTCTCCTTCCCTTCACGCGTGCGACCTCCTTTTCCTTCTCCATTTGCGCCTGCGATGCCGCCGCCGCCGCTGCGCGCCTGCCATCGCCGATCCGGCCAGTTGGGGCCGCATCCGCAACCGCCACCCAATGAGCAAGCCGCGCTGGGACGGAGCACGCCATGCCCACTTCCCCGACCACGGGCTCGCGATGGACGCCACGGCGACCGCGCCCTCGTCGTCGAACCCTAGCTTCTCCGCGAGCGGGACGGCGGCGGCTCGGCGAGGGAGAAGGCGACCCTCCGCGCCGCCGCATCCTCACCTAGTCGACCCTCCGCGCGTCGTGATCTCCAGCCCCGCGGTTCTCCCGGATGAGGCCTCGGCCGCCGCCGCCAATGGCTATGGGCCTCTGGGCGAGGTCCATGGCGACCTTCACCCGCACGTGAGTCCCTTTCCCAGCCAGCTGATTTTGTGCCAGTGTGTAGCGAATTGTTGGGGTGATCTGAATGCAGTTTTGGTTTCGGCGGGCGATACAGGTGCTGTCAGAGAAGGGGAACGCCAAGTCCATCGCATTCGAGGAGATCACCTGGTTCCGGAGGAGAAGTCTGGAGGAATCACCATCTCAACGGTCTGTTCCCAGCCATTTTCGGCCATATTGTTCTGTGTTCATCTCCATTTCCAGATAAATCGGTGATCTATTAATCCTGTGCAATTGTTTTGTGTAGGCGCATGTGGAGTACGAGACTGCTAAAAGACATTATGCTCATGTGGACTGCCCAGCCACTGATTATGTCAAGGTAACTGTTATGGGCTTAGTTCTTGAATCTAGCGAAACCATCTTATACAGAAATAAGGAAGGCCCTGCATTTTCAATTCAGAAATTTTGGTGACTGTTTGACTGCATTTCCAAATTGATGAAATGAAATACCAAGCTTGCTTTGACTTGTAGTAGGTTTCATCTGCTTCAGCTCAATCCATGATCTCAGAATGGATACTAGGGCATCTGAATTTTCCAATCTAGAGCTTATAGAATCCTTCATTGTCTACTACACACACTGCTCTGACGCTTGTATGCTTTTGATTTGCTGTGGATCATTTAGAACATGATCGCCGGAGCTACTCAAATGGACGGTGGTATTCTCGTTGTGTCAGCTTCTAATGGCCCCATGCCCCAAACAAAGGAGCATATTCTTCTAGCTAGACAGGTTTGAAATTCTGAGAGATCTTTCCCTGCAACGCCTTTTTAGCTGCTATTTTTGCACTTCTGAGACCAATGGATATGTCATTCCTGTTTTCTAGGTTGGTGTGCCATCACTTGTTTGTTTCCTGAAATTCGTGTAGTTTGCAGCTTGTTTCCACCCACTGTTTAATGTTTGAACTGTTTGCTTGTTATAAACTTATATTTTTTTCCATCTACAAATGTCACTGAACTGTATGGTAATTTAGGACAGTCATCTAGCAAACATGAAAATTCCTAACCTGTCGAACTTCACTATGTTCTAATTTATTAAATGTTTAACAGGCATTTAATCAGGGACCACCTAAAATGTTTGTTTTATTAACCTATATATATGAGTCGTACTACTTCTGTTAGAATAAAGAGATGGGCAACATGATACATAAGTTCTCTGCACTATATTTACGTTGGATCCCAGCTTGGAAAGTTCATTGTCTGGATCATCCATCCAATCAATCATTGTAGGCACTCCGTTGGGTGTTTCTACAAAAGCTGTCGTCAGATCAGCGTAGTGGTTTAACTTCTTAGGCCGAAAGCTTGATTGAGCATTTGAACTAATGAGAGTAGATCGATAGGAATTCAGCATATTTCCTCCACCACCGGCTTTGTCCGAAAAGTTGGCTTCGATATCAAACAACGTTTTGTTGGATCCGTGATGGGCCATCGGTTAGCATGATTTAACGCTGCAATATACATATCTCTTCATAGGTGATATAGGGGTAGAGCTAGCAAATACCAAACTGCATGTAGAGTGAATAGCTCCTTAATAATTTTTGCATCGATGTGTCGTTTTCAGTCTTCTACTTTCCCCTCTCATATCTGATGCGTCCTTGTTGTTCCTTAATCTGGGACTGACTCTCCAGAGGCACTAGCATGCAGGCACTCGTTTTCATGAGAATTCCATTTGCGTTCTTGCTCTGTCAGTCAACACATGTTATTTGAGTTCGTTTTTCTCCCCTGCCAACACCACATGCTGTTTTTAGTACAATATTCGTCTCCGTTTGCTGAATTGAATTATGACTTCTCTCAAGGTACAATGCTTAAGACTGGGATCAACTGAAGGTGATGCTGAGATAAATTGTGATGGTGTCTGAATAGGAAACATAGTGATGATGTTCACAGAGTGTTCTTAGTGAGGCATAGTGAGATATGTGTTGAAAATGCACTAGATACTATGTTGCCACTATGTGTTTATTCTTGTATGACATTATATATGTTCATATTGTATGCTTCTTGTATGCTGCCATTATTTTTATATGTTTATAGTTTGATTCCTTTTGGGACTGCTCAAAGTACCACTAATAGGATGTAAGTAAGGGCCTTTCTCATAGTGCCACGAAATGGGGTTTGAGGCATTTTCTTAAGTGCTACAAATTAAGTTTTGGGGCATTTTTAGAAGTGCCACAAATTCAGTTTAGGGACACATTCCAAAGTGCCGCTAATTAGATTTTGAGGCACTTGCCAAACTGCCCCTAATTGAATTTTGGGGCACTTTGCCAAGTGCCCCTAATAGGATTTTGGGGCACTTTTCAAAGTGCCCCTAATTGGATTTTGGGGCACTTTGAGAAGTGCCTCTAGGTAGTGCCCCAAATACCTTTAGAGACGCAAGTAAAGGTGGCACTTAAAAAAGTGCCCCAATAGTTTATTAGAGGCACTTTGATCCAAATTAGAGGCACTTTGAAGTGCCCCAAATTTTTGACCGTGATGTAGTGACAGACGATGCATGCATGGCATGGGACTGAACGGCGACACAAACTCGCCCTCGCGGCCGGTGGTGCTGCCCCTGTGCCATGTGTTGTCGACATAACGATGCTCCAGGGAAATCGAGCGAGCTCTGGTCCCTCCGGGGGAGTCGTCTGGCGGCGGGGGCGGGTGGCCGGCGACACGCGTCCGTCCGGCCGGCCAGGACGCCGGCTCTGGCCGGCCAGCGCTCGCGCGCATTATTGGATCCACCAAATACCGGAGTCAAACTCGAACGGATACCCTGTCGATCTGCAGGCACTAGTAAAAAAAGGGGCATCCGTCTGAGCCTTTCGTACCGGTTTGTTTACGAACCGGTATTAAATGGGGCTTTTATACCGGTTTGTGCGCCCAGGTGGGCGAGGAGCATCTATACCGGTTCGTGAGAGGCTTTCGTACCGGTTCGTGTTACGAACCGGTACGAAAGGTCTTCGGCCCGAATTTCATGTGCATGTGGGGCCAGGGCTAGATCTTTGGTACCGGTTCGTAACACGAACCGGTACCAAAGGGTGCCCACCTATATTACCACGTCGCTCCCGTACCTGGCCCCTGGCCGGCTCTCATTTTTCTCTTCTTCCTCTCACACTCTAAATTTTTTTGCACCTCTCACACTCCAACAAATCTCTATTTTTTCTCCACCATTTTAACAAGATTAAGGGCATACATCTATCCAAGGGTTAGCAATATCATCCTTTCTTCCGGCGTTCCTAATTAGCTCATTTCTTTGGTAGTTTTAACTCGTACTATTTTTCTAGTGCTAGCAAGGTGTTCGATGAAATGCCTAAGTTAGGGATTTTTTTTTATGCAATTTGAGCTGAAATTATGGTATGTTTTGTAGGTTTTAATTAGTATCATCCCGTCCTCACCGCCGTCGATCGCCAGCGTCGTCCCCTAGCCGACACGGTACCACCTCGGTGAGCCTCTTCTTTTTTTTTTTTTAGTTTTATGTGATGAACTTGAATATTAATTAAGTTGGTCACTCATATATCCACGATGTTGTGTACTTAACGATTTTTTATATACATATAAAATGCAGATGAGTCGACAATGGATGTACGGTGACCGGTGCCATCCCGAGTTCATTAATGGCATGCATTATTTTCTCAGCGTGGCTGAGGCAAACAGGCGGTCGAATGGTTTCATGTATTGTCCATGTAGTTCCTGTAATAATATGAAGGATTACTCTACCTCAAAGACCCTTCACGTCCACCTGCTGGAGAACGGTTTCATGCCCAGCTATAATTGTTGGACCAAGCACGGAGAAAGAGGGGTTATATTGGAAGACAACGAAGAAGAAGAGGATAGTGACAACTATCCCTTATTCACTGAAGACGGTGATAGTAGAATGGGGGAAGACGAAGCTGAAGAAGAGTCCATTTTCGATGAGCCGATTTTTGATGACCCGGATGACGATTTGGGTCGGGCCATTCTTGATGCGAAGATGAACTGCGGAAATGAAAAGGAGAGGTTGAAGTTGGAGAAAATGTTAGAGGATCACAACAAACTCGTTGTACCCAAATTGCGAGAATGGTCGAGAAAAAGCTGGCTACCACGCTGGAATTGTCTGCAGTGGAAGGCGAGAGAATGGTACTTCGACAAGGGATTTGAAAAGTTGCTGAAAATAATAAAGAAGATGCTTCCGGGGAGAACGTATTGCCCTCTACTACGTACGAAGCAAAGAAGGTTGTCCGCCCTCTAGGATTAGAGGTGCGGAAGATACATGCATGCATCAATGACCGCATCCTCTACCGCGGGGAGTACGAGAATTTGAATGCATGCCCCGTATGTAGTGCATTGAGGTATAAGATCGGGCGAGATGACCCCGGCGATGTTGAAGGCGAGTCCACCCCCGGGAAGAGGGTTCCTGCGAAGGTGATGTGGTATGCTCCTATAATACCACGGTTGAAACGTTTGTTCCGGAACAAAGAGCATGCCAAGTTGTTGCGATGGCACAAAGAGGACCGTAAGAAAGATTTGATGCTCGAGACACCCCGCGGACGGGTCGCAGTGGAGAAAAATCGACAGAGAGTTCAAGTCATTTTCGGATGACGCAAGGAACTTAAGATTTGGTCTAAGTACGGATGGCTTTAATCCTTTCGGGAGCAGAGCTCCAGTCATAGCACATGGCCGGTGACTCTATGTATCTATAACCTTCCTCCTTGGTTGTGCATGAAGCGGAAGTTCATTATGATGCCGGTGCTCATCCAGGGCCCGAAGCAACCCGGCAACGACATTGATGTGTACCCGAGGCCATTGGTTGAAGAACTTTTAGAGTTGTGGCGTGACGAAGGTGTACCTGTGTGGGATGAGCACGAACAAAAGGAATTTAACCTACGAGGGTTGTTATTTGTAACCATCAATGATTGGCCTGCTCTTGGTAACATTTCAGGGCAGTCAAACAAGGGATACAATGCATGCGCACACTGTTTAGGTGAGACTGTGTTATCACCAGATTTTGGCCAAATCAGGAGATGGGCCGTACTTGAGATGGGATTGAAGAATATACACGTGGAGCGTCTCTGAAGCGGCCTTGCACGAGAGTTTGGGCTAGTTTGCCCATGTATCTGTATATTATGGTAGTTTAGAATTAAAAGATAGAGTTTAGCCCGTACACGATTAGGTGTATTTCCAACGATAGAAAGTCTACGGACTATAAATATGTATCTAGGGTTATTGAGAAAGGAGGACAATCACGTTCACAACAAACACAATCTAGGCGCATCGCCACCCCTTGTTTCGAGGGTTTCTTCCGGGTAAGCATCATGCTGCCTAGATCGCATCTTGCGATCTAGGCAGTATAGGTTTATTCGTTATCTTGTGTTGCTCGTATCGTAGGTGTTTTGGGGCTTGCATGGATGCTTTTCTTATACATATTTGCTTAGCTATGCCGTCTCTCGATATCTAGCTGTCCTTGCACCTATCTTAGGTGTAAGGGCAGCACCTTGCTTGTTCTTTACTTAGTAGATCCAGTCTGTTATAGTTGCTCCTTGTTCTTCAAGAATTAGTTTGATATCCGTATGGTTAGGCCTTACGCTGGGGTTGGATGATCCGGTAGTGCGTAAGGTGTGGTTTGCCGTTCCTTGAAGGGATGTTCCGGGAATTGACTTAACGTTGGTTTTTAGGCCTCTTTTAGGAGTAGTTTTCCATCATCTTTCGTATCTGTTAGGCTCAACTACGCGTAGGATGTTCCGGTTATGCGGTGAAAACCCTAAACTGTCGTGGATTGGTTTAGCTTTGTTTTGATCAAGCAGGATCCCCATGTCATCGTAAATCCAACGTGAACCATGGGGCAATCGGCTCTTCGAGCCGATCCACAGGGCAACCTGAGAGCCGATCGGGCTCGTATTTAATGTTTACGTGTCTACCATGCAGGAAGCTAGTCGAAGCAATCCAACACCTCCCTGACCAGGTATAGGTCAGGTGGCACGCCCTTACGACCGTCAGGACGTGTGCCAGAGCATTTGCGGGACGACTTCGAGGGACCAGGGCCCACCAGCAGTCTTGGCAGCCTCCCGGCTCTTCGTGTTGCTCGCCGCTGCTCGTCGGTGGGTTTTGGCAGGCAACACATTCTGGCACGCCCGGTGGGACAATCTGCAACAACCACGTCAACATCTACAGCTGCGATGTCGGACGAACCAGTCAAGTACGAAGATCTGCCTGAAGAGCACAAGAAGAAGTATGATGAGCTCAAGGCCGTCTTCGAAGCCGATCTCATCGGCTCTTTCGAGAAAACTCGTTCACATGGCATTAGGTTCAAAGGATTCACACCCGAAGGCGTGCTCGAGGGACTAGATCTGTCTCTCCCTTCGGAGGAACGCACCAGAGCCCTGCACCAGGAAGTTAACTATATGGTGGCTCATTCTCTACATCGTCATTCGGAGAGCCTGGTGAACGTCTTCGAACGTGTTGCGCTTCGCGTGGTTCAGGAGATCATGAAGCATCAGTATTCTCCGTCAGGACCTTCCCTGGGGACTCACCAGGGAGAGATACCGTTCCACACCAAGTCGCAACTGCCATTCACGTTTGCAGCTCCACAGCAACAAGGTTCACCGGCATACGTCGTCTATAAGGTTGGAGGTGATCCTGGCGATTACCAATTCATGTATGAGCCGCCCAAGGAGATCCCACATGGATACGTGTGCACATACGTGCCGGACTGCAACAACTGGGCGCACACGAACCAGATTATAGCAGGAGGGATTGCTGGAGTAGGAGGGAGTTCTGGAGCAGATGCTGAGAAACAGGCGTGGCTAGCTAAATATGCCACCGGAATGAGTCATGAAAGCTCAACCCCTGCAGCTCATACCGTAGATCAGATCAGTGCAATCTTGAGAGACCAGTTCGGTATCCTGCCAAAGAAGAGAACAATCGTCTATTCCAAGCCGTATCCCAACGAGTATGACCTGATCCCGCTGCCGCCCAAGTATCGGCTCCCTGACTTCACAAAATTCAGTGGATCGGAAGGGTCTAGCTCAATTGAGCACGTGAGCCGATATTTGGCACAGTTGGGCATGGTTTCGAGCATCGGACCAGCTGCGTGTAAGGTTCTTTGCGCAATCTCTCACGGGTCCAGCCTTTGGGTGGTACACCTCGTTGCCACCAGATTCAGTTCGGGCATGGAAGCAGCTGGAAGAGCAGTTTCACATACAATATCACTCAGAAGCTACCGAAGCTGGCATTGCCGATCTGACGCAGGTGCGGCAAAGGCGGGGAGAAACGGTGTCTGAGTACATTCAACGTTTCAGAACTGTCAAGAACCGATGTTATTCGGTTCGTTTATCTGAGAAAGAAGCAGTCGAGCTGGCGGTGGCAGGCCTCGCAGCGCCACTCAAGGATCTGACTTTCCAAGTGGAGTACAATTCACTGGCGCATATGGTCCAGAAGCTGACATCGTATGAGCAGCGCCATCCAGAATTGTACCAAGACAAGTTCAAGCGCCCGATAGGCCTGGTCGAGGCAGAAGAAGTTGAAGACGCGCGAGAAGATCAGGAAGTCGCCGTAGCTGAATGGACTCGGGTGGCAGTACCCGTGTCCTGCAAATGGGTGAAGCAACCAGGGCCTGCAAAAGGGTTTGACTTTGATATAAGCAAAACTGAGCAGATTTTTGATTTGCTGCTGAAGGAAAAACAGCTGAAGTTACCCGAAGGCCATAAAATCCCTACGGCGCAAGAGTTGAACGGGAGACCATACTGCAAATGGCATCACACGTTCACCCACGCCACCAACGACTGCAAGGTATTGCGCGGACAAATTCAAATGGCGATAGAACAAGGCCGATTAATCTTCGGTCAGTTTGCCATGAAAGTGGACACGCAGCCGTTTCCTGGCATCAACATGGTGGAGCTCAACCATGCCACGAAGCGTCAGCCAGGTTTCTCGTTCGATATCAACATGGCAGGGCTTGTGAACCGCCATGGCAAGGATAAAGCAGAAGCCAGTCACTCCCATGGCAAGGATAAAGAGGAGGCCGATCCACGCGACCGGCCCCAATATGATGACAGACGGTACCTGACCGAGGAAGAAGTGAGAAGCGTGCGGTATCAACGACCACTCTCCGCGCATCTCCTTAAAAAATATGAGCATCAGTATGACCGACGTCGGCGATATGACATGGATGATGAGAGATATCGTCGGTCTGATGCAGACGACAGGAAGTATCGTCGATATGATAGTGACGACGAAGGATATGAGCGTCACGCAAAGGGGAGGTCAAGAGAGCAGGAAGACGTGGACAGACACTGGGATTGTCCTTTCTTTAAGCACTGCTGGGACTCAGGAATGAGCCGATTGCCTACGATCGACAACTGCCCAGAATGTAGACAGCAGAGGAAGGGAACAAATGAAGTTTCAGTGTTCAAGCGTCTAGGGCCCCTCCCACCTCAGAGCAGGCGAGCTGAGTCATCTCGAGATGAAGATTTCGAGGAGTCAGAAGATGAAGAAGAAGATAGATACCACCGGCCAAGGTGGTGCCCTGATGGACTCAGCCATTCCCAGAAACGTAGGGTGCAGCGGCTACGAAACTTGGAAGAAGCCGAGGCGCGATGCACTGTACACGTTGAGGAAAGCACGGCCCGATCTGGCCGTAAAAATTCAGCAAACGTTGAAGACGGAGACGCGCCCGCCAAAGAAAGTGTGGCGCCCCAAGCAGACCAAAGCCGATGCAGAGGCATCGGCTGATACAAACATGGTGTTCATACTCCCGTCAGAGTTTTGTGCTCCAAAGGACGAGGAAGTGTCAGTAGCACAGTTTGACTGCGGTCCACGGCCAGTCATCTTTGAGAAGCCACGAGAGAGGAGCTACAGGCATTTGAAGGCCCTGTACCTGAGAGGTTATATCAATGGGCAGCCTGTCAGCAAGATGTTGGTTGACACGGGAGCGACAGTCAACATAATGCCATACTCCATGCTGCGACGTTTTGGACGCTCCAACGAAGATCTGATCAAGACCAACGTCACACTAAGCGATTTCAACGGCCAAGCGTCAGAAGCACAAGGTGTTCTGAACGTAGATTTAACCGTAGGCCAAAAAACCATCCCTACTTCGTTCTTCATCGTCGACAGCAAAAGCACTTACGCTGTCCTGCTAGGAAGGGATTGGATTCACGGTAACTATTGCATTCCATCCACAATGCACCAATGCATCATACAGTGGGATGGAGATGAAGTAGAGGTCGTTCATGCAGATGACTCGATCGAGATCTCACTAGCTGGCATGAATATTTGGGATGCAGACGACCAAGAGCCGCTCTCTGGAATCAGTTTGGACGGCTGTGAGCGCATCGAAGCTTCAAAAAAAGGGGTGAGGCTGGTCTTATCCACCGGCCTGACAGAGTAGCAAGATCCAAGTCAGTAGACGTACGTGGCAAGGCCGATCCCTGCGATCGGCCCCAAAAAATAGAAAGCAATGAGGTCACCTCGAGCATGTCACGTAGTCCTAGTAGAGCACCAATAAATTGTAAACCCTCATTGAGCATTGCAATGATAAAGGAGGCCGATTCCAGCAATCGGCCAAAATTATCCTCAACATGCATTTTGCCTGTGTTCAACATTGATCTAGCAGGCGACGGAAAGCTAGGATACGGGTTTACATCAGCTGATGAGCTAGAAGAGATTGACATTGGTCCTGGGGATAAGCCACGACCAACATTTATCAGCAAGAAGCTAGATCCACATCTGAGGGGCCTGATGATAGCTTTGCAGAAAGAGTACCCAGATTGTTTTGCATGGGATTATACGAGAGATGCCCGGGTTAGACAGGAGCATCATTGAGCATCGGCTCCCTCCGAAGAAAGGATTTCGGCCGTTCCAGCAGCGAGCACGACGGATGAAGGCCGAAATTTTAGTAGAAGTCAAGAAAGAGATCGAGAAAATGTTGAACGCCGGGTTCATCGAGGCCATGCGGGTATGCTTGAGTGGATTTCCAATGTCGTACTCGTGGAGAAAAAGGATGGCCGATGGCGCGTCGCCATAGATTTTCGGAATCTCAATAGTGCCACTCGAAAGGATGAATACCCAATGCCAGTAGCAGAGACATTGATCAATGCAGCTGCTGGTCATAAAATTTTAAGTTTCATGGATGGGAATGCCGGCTACAACCAAATTTTTATGGCCCCAGAAGATATACACAAGACTGCATTCAGAGTACTAGGCTCGGTAGGCTTGTTTGAATATGTGGTCATGACATTTGGACTGAAGAATGCCGGCGCGACGTACCAAAGAGCCATGAATTACATCTTTCATGATCTGATCGGCAAATTGGTGGAGATTTACATCGACGACGTGGTGGTCAAGTCTGTCTCAGTGGAAGGACACTTGAAAGATTTGCGAGACGTCCTGGACCGAACTAGAAAGTTCGGACTAAGAATGAATCCAAAGAAGTGTGCTTTTGGTGTAACGGCCGGTCAATTCTTGGGTTTCTTGGTTCATGAACGTGGAATTGAGATCGGCCTGAAAAGTCAGGAGGCAGTGCGAACGATGAAGCCACCTACCACAAAGAAAGAACTCTAGTGTCTCATCGGCAAAATCAATTTCGTCAGAAGGTTTATCTCCAACATGTCAGGACGAATCGAGCCGTTCATGGGATTGGTCAAAATCAAGTCTGATGAGGAGTTTCGCTGGGGGGCAGAGCAACAACGAGCATTTGACGAGATTAAGGAGTACCTAACGAAGCCACCTGTGTTGGTTCCGCCTCAGCAAGGCAGGCCATTCTACATTTACTTGTCAGTAGCTGACACCTCCATCGCGTCAGTGGTGGTGCAGGTTTATGATGGTCTGGAGAAAGCGGTTTTCTACCTCAGCAGAAGGATGTTGGATGCAGAAACAAGGTACCACGAGATCGAGAAGTTGTGCCTCTGTTTGTTTTTCACCTGCACCAAGCTTCAGCACATCTTGCTGTCAGCGGAAATTATCGTCATATGCAAATCGGATGTCATCAAGCATATGCTGTCGGCTCCTGTGTTGAAAGGCCGACTCGGTAAGTGGATGTTTGCACTATCGGAATTTGATATCCGATATCAGCCTGCGAAAGCAGTCAAGGGACAGGCGTTGGCCGATCTTATTGCTGAACGAATAAACACGGATGTAGAAGCACTGTCTGTGCGTGCATGGGCCATGTTCTTCGATGGATCGGTCTGTGAGGATGGTTGTGGCATCGGCGTTCTACTCGTGTCGCCTCGGGGGGCAACATATTCCTTCTCCATCAGGCTACCTACCCCTTGCACCAACAATGTTGCTGAATATGAAGCCATCTGCAAGGGAATGGAATTGCTATTGGAAGCCGGGGCAGAAGCAGTAGAGATTTTTGGAGATTCCAAATTGGTGATTTCTCAACTCATGGAGGAATACAAATGTGAGAGCGAATCGCTCTTCCCATTATGGATGCACTGCCGTGAGCTGATGGCACAGTTCAGGTATATAAATTTCAATTGGATCCCAAGATCGCAAAATACCGAGGCAAACGATCTCGCACAGATGGCATCAGGATACCAGGACGTAGCAGATGGGACCAATGTTCAAGTGCAGTTCATGGAACCAGATGAGTCGGAGAGCCGATATTTTCAATTACTTGAAAGATTCGGCTCGGGGGCACCTAAACGGATAAGATACAAGGCCATGAAGTACGTCCTGATTGGGGATGACATGTTCTACAGGACCTTGGAAGGGTTACTTCTCAAATGTTTGGGACCAGCCGAGTCCAATCAGCTCTTGCATGAGGTGCATGAAGGTGCCTGTGGAACTCACCAATCGGCTCATAAGATGAAATGGCTGATCAGGCGATCGGGATTTTATTGGCCCACCATGCTTGAAGATTGTTTCAAGTACTATAAAGGGTGTCAAGCATGTCAGAAGTTTGGGAGCATTCAGATGGTACCCGCATCAGCAATGAATCCCATCATCAAACCTTGGCCATTCCGAGGTTGGGGCATGGATATGATTGGCAAAATTCATCCTGCATCGAGCAAAGGCCATGAATGGGTTTTGGTCATTACAGATTACTTCACTAAATGGGTGGAGGCCGTCCCTATGAAGTCGGTAGCATCGAAAGATGTCATCAGTTTCGTGTTGGAGCATGTCATTCATAGATTCGGGATTCCCCAGACTATCACGACCGATGGAGGTTCGATCTTCGTTTCTAAGGAGTTTAGAAAGTTCTGCGAAGATATGGGAATCAAGCTGATCCGATCGTCTCCATACTATGCTCAAGCAAATGGGCAGGCTGAAGCATCCAACAAGAGTCTGATCAAGCTGATTAAGAGGAAAATCGACGAGCATCCTAGACGTTGGCGTGAGGTATTGTCAGAAGCGTTGTGGGCTTATCGCATGTCGTGTCACGGAGCAATAAAAACCTCGCCATATCATCTGGTCTATGGACAAGAAGCTGTGCTGCCCTGGGAAATCAAGGCTGGGTCGAGACGGATTACGTTTCAGAATGATTTAACTACTGAAGAATATGCAGCCCTGATGAGTGACAGCATTGAGGATGTAACGGAACTCAGGCTATGGTCGCTTGAGAAAATCAAGGAGAATAAAGCCAAGGTGGCTCGCGCATATAATAAGAAGGTGAAACCAAAGGAGTTCCAAGTTGGTGATCTGGTATGGGAAGCTGTACTGCCGTTGGGGACTAAGGATAAAGTGTATGGTAAATGGTCTCCAAATTGGCACGGCCCGTACAAAGTCGACCAAGTTTTGAAGGGTAATGCATACATGCTCGAGCAGTTGGATGGTGTGAAGTTCCCAGTGGCTGTAAATGGCCAGCATCTCAAGAAGTATTTTCCAAGTATGTGGGATGATGACCAGTAAAATATGGAGGCCGATGCACAAATCGGCCAGTAAAAAAAACAATTTTCTTCCCAAGTATAGGGATGATGAACAGTGGGATATGAGGGCCGATGTATGAAATCAGCCGGTAAAAAGAAATATACGTGCAAAGCAACAGGATGTTAAGTACAGCCGATGCACGGACATCGACTTGAGAACAAAACAGCCGATGCACAGCCATCGACTTTAGAGTTACAAAATATTATGGTCAGATATCAGGATACAGTCTGAATTCGAGGAGTGTTTGCTCAGATATCTGTCTAATTTGGTATTTGAGTTTGGCCTTATGGGTGTTTGATGATGAAAGACCGATACGTTGCTATCGGTTCTTGGTACGTTGACCTGTTTTGCAATCGGAAGATTTGAAATTGGACAATTGAAGAATCAAATTGGAAGAACAATTTTCATTGATTCGTAGAGGGGTTTTTTACAAGGAAGAGCCGATGGCTCTCAAAAGGATCATCCAATGCCTAATGCACTACCACTACTAGCCCTGCACTACTTCCTAATCTACGGGCTGTCGCTGCCCTCGTCGTCGCCATCGTAGCTGCCGTCGGCGCTGCTGCCGGCGGGCTCCTCGTCGCTGCTGATGAAGCCGCCGGCAGGGGCTTCATCCTCCTCGTCGTCGTCGTCCGACCCGGCGCGGAAGCGCTTGGCCGGTGGGTACCCCGCGGAAGAGGAGTCCTCCTCCGTCTCCTCCGCCTCCTCGTCCTCCTCGTCGGAGGAGAGGTCCACCTCCCATGAGAAGAGGTCGTCGTCGCTCGCGGCCTCCAGCTCCCCGTCGACGAGGAACCGGAGGTCTTCTTCCCCGTCGGTGAGGGGCTCGTCGTCCTCCGACTCGATGGAGGAGTCCCAATCTCTCGCGTCCCAGTACTCGGGGGCGAGGGCCTCGTAGATTGCCATCAGGTTGACCTTCGGCTCTAGCTCGCTGGAGGAGGAGGAGTCGAAGGAAAGGCCGGAAGAGGAAGAGGAGGAAGAGGAAGCCATAGATGCAGAGAAGGGCTTTTTTGCCGATGGCTAGTACGGAGCAGGGGAATGAGGAGATGAACTGCTCAATGCGGTTAAATAAAAAGGGGATATAGTGGAAATTTAATGCTTGAGCAGTTTTCGAGGATGCGGTGCCAAAACTGTCAATCGTGCAGAAGTTGAGAAGACAGGGTATCATGATGGAAAGATACTGAAGCGGTTCTGCTCTGCCACGACATGACCCTACGAAGGAAAAACAGAGTGGTTTTGAAATTATCATTACCAAAACCAGGGGGGCATGTGTTATCACCAGATTTTGGCCAAATCAGGAGATGGGCCGTACTTGAGATGGGATTGAAGAATATACACGTGGAGCGTCTCTGAAGCGGCCTTGCACGAGAGTTTGGGCTAGTTTGCCCGTGTATCTGTATATTATGGTAGTTTAGAATTAAAAGATAGAGTTTAGCCCGTACACGGTTAGGTGTATTTCCAACGATAGAAAGTCTACGGACTATAAATATGTATCTAGGGTTATTGAGAAAGGAGGACAATCACGTTCACAACAAACACAATCTAGGCGCATCGCCACCCCTTGTTTCGAGGGTTTCTTCCGGGTAAGCATCATGCTGCCTAGATCGCATCTTGCGATCTAGGCGATATAGGTTTATTCGTTATCTTGTGTTGCTCGTCTCGAAGCCTTGTTGATGGCGAGTAACACTACTTATCGTAGGTGTTTTGGGGCTTGCATGGATGCTTTTCTTATACATATTTGCTTAGCTATGCCGTCCCTCGATATCTAGCTGTCCTTGCACCTATCTTAGGTGTACGGGCAGCACCTTGCTTGTTCTTTACTTAGTAGATCCAGTCTGTTATAGTTGCTCTTTGTTCTTCAAGGATTAGTTTGATATCCGTATGGTTAGGCCTTACGCTGGGGTTGGATGATCCGGTAGTGCGTAAGGTGTGGTTTGCCGTTCCTAGAAGGGATGTTCCGGGAATTGACTTAACGTTGGTTTTTAGGCCTCTTTTAGGAGTAGTTTTCCATCATCTTTCGTATCTGTTAGGCTCAACTACGCGTAGGATGTTCCGGTTATGCGGTGAAAACCCTAAACTGTCGTGGATTGGTTTAGCTTTGTTTTGATCAAGCGGGATCCCCATGTCATCGTAAATCCAACGTGAACCATGGGGCAATCGGCTCTTCGAGCCGATCCACGAGGCAACTCGAGAGCCGATCGGGCTCGTATTTAATGTTTACGTGTCTACCATGCAGGAAGCTAGTCGAAGCAATCCAACACCTCCCTGACCAGGTATAGGTCAGGTGGCACGCCCTTACGACCGTCAGGACGTGTGCCAGAGCATTTGCGGGACGACGTCGAGGGACCAGGGCCCACCAGCAGTCTTGGCAGCCTCCCGGCTCTTCGTGTTGCTCGCCGCTGCTCGTCGGTGGGTTTTGGCAGGCAACAGACTGACAGTAATTATTTGGGAAACAAGAATGTGTACCTGGGGCATCGTCGATTTCTTCCAAAACAACATCACGTAAGAAAGAGAGGAAAGCATTTCGGATGTGAGGCAGATAACCGAACGAAGCCTACCCGCCCTACTGGGGAAGTTATATATGATATGGTCAAGGATTTAAAAGTGATCTTTGGAAAGGGTCCTGGCGGACAATCTGTTTCGCATGATGTTGACGGACACGTACCCATGTGGAAGAAGAAGTCGATATTTTGGGAGCTACCATACTGGAAATTCTTAGAGGTTCACTCTGCAATCGACGTGATGCACGTGACGAAAAATCTTTGCGTGGACCTGCTAAACTTCTTGGGCGTGTATGGGAAGACAAAAGATACACCGGATGCACGGTAGGACCAGCAAAGTATCCACGAAGGAAACAACCTGAATCCAGAGAAGTATCAAGGTCCCGCCGCCTACGCTCTTACCAAAGAGGAGAAGGAGATCTTTTTTGAAGTCCCGAGTAGCATCAAGGTCCCGTCCGGCTTCTCGTCGAATATAAAGGGAATAATAAACATGGCGAGAGAAAAAGTTTCAAAACCTAAAGTCTCATGACCGCCACGTGATTATGACACAATTACTTCCAGTTGCATTGAGGGGGCTTCGCCGGAAAATGTTCGAGTACCCATTGTGAAGCTATGTGCGTTCCTCAATGCAATTTCTCAGAAGGTGATCGATCCACTTACTCTACAAAATTTACAGAAGGATGTGGTCCAATGTCTAGTCAGCTTCGAGTTGGTGTTCCTACCATCCTTCTTCAATATTATGACACATCTCCTAGTTCACCTGGTCGAAGAGATTGGCGTTCTCGGTCCTGTATTTCTACACAACATGTTCTCCTTTGAGAGATTCATGGGAGTCTTAAAAAAGTACGTTCATAACCGTGCTAGGCCAGAAGGAAGCATCTCCAAGGGCTATGGAACAGAGGAGGTCATTGAGTTTTGTGTTGACTTTATTCCTGACCTTAAGCCGATCGGTGTTCCTGAATCGCGCTATGAGGGGATACTGCGTGGAAAAGGCACGCTAGGAAAGAAATCAACAACGTGTATGGACAGACATTCTTTCACTCAAGCACACTACACAGTTCTACACAATTCCATCTTGGTGGCTCCGTTCAAAGAGGAACACAAGGATATCTTACGCTCTAAATACCCAGAGCAACGTGAAGATTGGATTGTTGGAGAACACATGAAGACTTTCGGCGGTTGGTTGCAAACACGTCTCATGAATGTCACCGATGACGAGCAGCTGTACTTGTTGGCCAAGCAACCATCTTTGACTATATCGACTTTTCAAGGGTACGAGATTAATGGGAACACATTTTACACGTTCGCCCAAGACAAAAAGAGCACCAACCAAAACAGTGGTGTCCGCTTTGATGCAGAAGATGGCAATGGGAACAAGGTCACATATTATGGGTACATAGAGGAGATATGGGAACTTGACTATGGACCTAATTTCAAGGTCCCTTTGTTCCGGTGCAAATGGTTCAACTCTGAAAGACGGGTACGAGTAGACCCGCGATGACGGAATGACTACAGTGGATTTCAAGAATCTAGGGTACGACGCCGAACCATTCGTCCTAGCCAGTGAAGTGGCTCAGGTTTTTTATGTGAAGGAGATGTCTAGCAAACCGAAAAAAAGAAAAGAAAGGCAAGAAGACACATCACACGATGAGCCAAAGCGGCACATAGTTCTTTCAGGAAAAAGAAACATCGTGGGAGTAGAGGACAAGACAGACATGTCAGAAGATTATAATAAGTTTGATGATATTCCACCCTTCAAGGTTAAAATTGACCCAAGCATCATCTTAAATAATGAAGATTGTCCATGGTTGCGTCGCAGTCAGAAGAAAGGGAAACGGACGAAGAAAACTCAGAAGACTAGCTAGATATAGGGATCATAACTTGTGTATCTCAATATGGAAATCACTTTTGTGTAATGATGTTACTGTATGTAAGATATTAACAATGGAGATGGTTGGCTTGTTTTACTAGTTAAGTAGCTTTCACGGGCTTGCAGGAAAAAAATTCCGAGGCTGAACTTCCGAATATGCCATATATAGGGCATGTGCACCAAGGGCATATTCGAGAAGTTCCGCCACGGTAGATTTCCCAACCCTTTCCCCAACATTGTTAGAGGAGATGGAGTCTTTCACGGGCTTGCAGGGAAATTTTTCCGAGGTGGAACTTCCGAAGATGCCATAGGGCGTGTGCACCAAGGGCATCTTCGAGAAGTTCCGCCACGGAGATTTCCCAACCCTTTCCCCAACATTGTTAGAGGAGATGGAGTCTTTCACGGGCTTGCAGGGAAATTTTTCCGAGGCGGAACTTCCGAAGATGCCATAGGGCGTGTGCACCAAGGGCATCTTCGACAAGTTCCGCCACGGGAGATTTCCCAACCCTTTCCTCCATCCATGGTGATGAAACTCTCCATCCGGCCATGTTGGCTTGTTGAGCTGCTTGCCATGGCGTATCGATGCTCCTTTTATAGGCACGGTGCCGCTTCTACATTCTCTTCTTCCTTCGACAGGGCGTCGTGCGCTACATGCTTTATCTCATCGAGCAGGGCGTCCTTATCCTGCCGACAGCTTTAGTACCGGTTGCACCCACCAGCCGGTACTAAATGTTACCCACGCGTCCTTATCCCACCGACAGTTTTGTTACATGACAGAAAAACCACCTTTAGTACCGGTTGCACCCACCAGCCGGTACTAAAGGTTTCCCGCCTATTTTCTTCCCGCGCTTTCCACCGGTTCCCGCCTCTGTCTTCCTGCCATTTTTTCACTATATATATGTAGGCTTGGCCTCCATTTACATATCACATCTAGACTCATATCTGCAAACCTCATCATTCTCTCCCATGGCTTCCATCGTATCTCTAATCCCCCGGGAGGCGGAGGCGCTTTGCGCCTCGAAATACCCCTGCCCGCCGGGCTACCGCGTCCCGACCGGCTGGTTGCTAAGCGTCGGAGGCGTACCGGTCCCTCCGGTCCCTCTAGGTGTGGCGCGCGAGATGGCCATCACGAACCACTACTACTTCGAGCTCACGCCGGAGCAGCGGAGGAATCCCCGGTGGCATCCCGACTACAGCCCGACTTGGGAAAGCTTCTTCATCAATCGGCGTAAGAGGGCGCTTGCCGAGCACGAGGAGGGCGGCCCGCCTCCTTCGAACTTCAACGAGGCCGGCCGGCGGGCTGTGGTGGCGCGACCGGACTCTCCGGGCGTCATGGCCTACCGTGGCCCCCGCCTGCGCTACCCTCAGTCCCAGCCCACGCGTGCTCTCCCGCCGAGGTTCGACTACCGCGACCCCGATGCCAGCGATGATGATGACGGCGACTACGACGACTACAGTGGCGAGTATTATAGGGCCAGGCACGAGTATGACTGAATGACTCCAACAGTCAAATGTGGCCATGTATCTTAATTTTCAGTTGAGCTATGTACTTTTAATTCGAGTTCAATCGTAATAAAATTTTATTCCCGCCCTTTCTTTCTCGCCTTTTTTCTCCCACGCGCGGCGTCGTGGCGGGAAAGTTTCCCGCGCGACGTCGGGGCGGTAAACTTTCCTGCGCGACGTCGGGGCGGGAAACTTTCCCGCGCGAACGGCGTCGTGGCGGGAGTAAAGAAAGAAATAGAAACAATAAATAGAAAAGAAAATAAATAGAAAAGCAATAGAAAAAATAAATAGAAAAGAAACAGAAAAGAAAATAAATAGAAAAGCAACAGAAAAAATAAATAGAAAATAAATAGAAAAGAAAATAAATAGAAAAGCAATAGAAAAAATAAATAGAAAAGAAATAGAAAAGAAAATAAATAGAAAAGCAATAGAAAAAATAAATAGAAAAGAAAATAAATAGAAACAGAAAAAGAAAAGAAAAGAAACAGAAAAGAAAAAGAAAAGAAAAGAAACAGCAAAGAAACAGCAAAAGAAAAGAAAACAGAAAAGAAATATAAAAGAAAAGAAACATAAAAGAAAAGAAACAGAAACAGAAAAGAAAAAAGAAACACAAAATAAAAAAGAAACAGAAAAGAAAAAAGAAATAGAAAAGAAACAGCAAAAGAAAAGAAAGCAGTAAAAGAAAAAAGAAAACAAAAAAAACCCTTTGGTACCGGTTCTTTCGTACCGGTTGGTGGTACCAACCGGTACCAAAGGGGTTCCCCCTGTTACACTTAGCCGCGCGGGCAAAAAATCCCCAATTCCCCTCACACCCTTCGTCACGCCGTCGCGCAGCACGCCATCGCGCCGCCGTCGGACGTCCACGCCGTCGCGCACACCACGCCGTCGCCGCCGTCCGTCGTCAGCACCACGTCATCGCCGTTGCCGTCGTCCGCGCGCATCACCTGCAGGTACCTCCTCCCCTCCCTCCGCCTCTCCTCCCTCCGCCTCGGCGCCGGCAGGTACCTCTCCTCCCTCCGCCTCGGCGCCGGCTCGCTGGTGCGCCGCTCCCTCTTGTCCCGCCCCTCGCCCGCGGCCGCAGGTCCCCTGCATCGCCGAAAATGGAGTCTCGCTGGTGCGCCTCTCCTCCGTCCGCCTCGGCGCCGGCCAGGTCACGCCCGCAGGGTGTTCGACCCAATGCCTGCGGGCGCGGGCGGCGCGTTCTGGAGCGCCTCGTCGCGTTCTGGGCGAGCAGGGACTTGGCGCGTGTGGGTGGCGCACGGCCTGGGATGCGTGTGGGTGGCTGGTGGAGCTCGTGCGCTGGACGTGGGCTGGCGGCGTGGAGCGGCTCGGTGGCTTGGCTGGGCGTGCGCGAGGAGCTGCTGCTGGCTCTGGGCGGGCGAGGCTGCTCGTGGAGGCGTTGAGGCGCGGGGATGCAGCAGCGTGAGCGGCCGGCGGGGGAGCAGCAGGGTCGGCGCGGGAGCAGCAGGGTCGGCGCGGGAGCAGCAGGGTGGCGTGGGCGTGCTGGTGGCGCGCGAGGGTGGTACAGGGAGTGTTGCGCGCTGCGGTGGCGCTGAAGATTGCGGAGCTGGGTCGAGCGGCGGCGGCGGGTGGGGCCGAGTGGGCGCAGGTGAAGAAGAGAGGTAGAGAAGAGGGTGGCGGCGGCAGGGAGGGAAGCGGGAAGGCACTAGTCTTTTGCCAATTGCTCGTTGATGGAGAGCAAAGTGCTAATAATGTGTTGTAGTATCAAGAGAAGAGACACAAAGAAGTAACTAAATCCATCATCCTTTTGTGCTCGAAAAAATAGAAACGAATCCATTGAGAGAAGAGCGAGAGGAGGAGGGGGGACACCGTGTCCGTGGCCGTGGCGGTCCGTTAGGGTTTTTTTTCTTTCTTCATTTCAATTGTTATCCATCTAGCAATCTGTTATATGATCATGACATGATGAATGAAATACAATTTCTTTCTTAATTTTGTAGTGACATTGAGGTATGGAGGACGACACCTTCGTCCGAGATGAGGAGGGGGAAGAAGCCGTGCAGAAATTGATCTATGAGAGTGCCCGTGGTCCGGAACCCGATGGAGATGACAACGAGTTCCAAGACTTTCTGAATGATTTCGGCGAGGGACTTGAGTCTGAACAAATTAGAAGAGACAACGAAGTGTCCATCACAAACTCCGGGGAGGTGTATATCTATGTATCAATTAGTCTATGTTCATCCCTAGATGCATTCATTTATTTGTATTGCACTTATTAATGAATAATTTTTTCTTTTAGCCTTCTGGATCATCGAGCAAGTCTGTTAGATCAAAACGAGGCCCGACGCGGGTGCTAAAGGGCGAGGGCAGGTTAGCCCTCACGGCATTCAAGGCGAATAGTGAACCAGAGCATCCGAAAGAGCACTGCCGCAAATTTACAAGTCAATCCGGAGTTCTTCTTAGGGACCATGTACCGATCAGCATTCAAGAGTGGCATAAGCCGAAGAACGCGGAGAGTGGTGCTAGTTATGTCAACGACACGCTGAAACAATTTCTTTGGGACACGCTACTGACAATGTTCAGCCTACCGGAAGACATGACGGAAGGCCAGAAGGATAAAGTCAAGGAATGGACATGGAAGAAGATGGCCATACAATTCTAGACCTGGAAGAAAATTTTATGGGACAAATATAAGAATGAAGATCCAGTATTCGATGATAATCTAGTGAAGATAAAAGATCACTGGCCCGCATTTAAGAGGTATAAGCAATCGTCTGCTTTTGTGTCCCGATCGAAGAAAAATACCGAAAATGCTTCAAAGAAGAAACTTCCGCATCATTTGGGGTCGGTGGCTACAAGAGTGCCATTCCGAAGTGGACAGAGTTTGAAAATAAACTGATGAATGCAGGAATCACTCCACAGACATGGGACTGGCCCGAACGGTCCAAGTTCTGGTTGTTCGCTCATGGGGCAGGGTTGGACCCAAAGACAGGGTTGATCATTGCGCAGGGAAAATGGAAGGAAAAAATTGAGGAAATCGTACCGAAGCTTGTAACTGCAATTGAAAAGGTTCGAAAGGGAGAGTACATTCCCGATAGAGAGAATGACGAGCTGACACTCGCTCTGGGGAATCCTGAACACGTTGGACGGGTACGAGCTCGCCCAGGTCTCACCATGAAGGAAGCGTTCCCGGAGTCCGCTGACACTTATAGAAGCCGTTCGCGAAAGAAGAAGAAGGACGCCGACGAGTTAGCAGAATTGAGGACTAGGGTGGAGGCGCTTGAGAAAAATCAGAGGGCACCTGATCAGCAGCTGTTTCTACAGGATGCACAAGCCGATGCTGCCCCATCTCAGCGAAGAAGCCGTGTCGGTTCCTCGCATCTTGACGGATGTGGAGGAAGCTACCCCGTGGATTATATCACGGAGAAGACAGATTGCGAGCTACATATGTTATTCAGGACCGCGTCCGTTAAGGTGGCGGTCGGCTATGTGTACCCAAGTGAAGATGGAGCAATGCACCATCATATGCCCATTCCACCTGGCTGTCTTCGTGTCGGGGTGGATGAAGTTGTTCCGGGTTTTGAAACAGTGGAGCTTGATATTCCTAGAGGTGACGATGAGAGGACACTGGCCGATGTCAAGCACGGTTTCGCCCTATGGCCGAAGAAGTACATCGTCCTTTTGCAAAGGCCGCCGACTCCTACACATGAGCAGCAAATGCCATCGACTCCTCCTGGTAGTAGTCCTCGTGAGCAGCCAAGTCCACACCTACCTGAGAGGGACCCCAGCGTGAGTCCACCATCTCGAGATCCTCCGCGTAAGACAGCGTCCGTTAAGCGGAACGGTACGCCGCCTAGGAAGAGACCTAGAAAGGAGAAACCACAGCCGCCCATTGAGAAGTTACCTTGGGAAAAAAGTGTCGAGGAAAACAGGCAAGCCGTTGAGGCCGAGGTGAAATTTTTTTGCACCGAAAGTGCCAGAGATACCTTTCGAGAAGACACTAGATCCGGCGAAAGTTGTGCGTACCGTTGAGAATCTATATGACCCTGTACCATCGCCGCCATCTGACTATAGGCGTTCTATTGAAAGGTCGTATGACAAGATGATCGAGGCGACAAAACCCGTTAAATAGGGTATCAGGGAGATAAAAGGGATACACCAAGTCTACCAGCTCGGACAACAACCCGTTCAATCGGTCGACCCTCTCAAGGTGTTTGACGGGAAGCCCGTTCAAAGTTCTCGACAAGACACAACCGATTACGCCTTCGCTGAACGAGCATATCAATTTGTTCAAGGGAAAGATTTGGTCGAGAATCTCAGGAAGCTACCAACATGTATGCGTAACTTGCATTCGTGGTACCTTAATGCCTCAAAGGAAGGGATCGAGACTATCATGGTGCGAGTTAGGGAAGAGCACTACTTCCAGGAATATTGTGTGAACGTTGACTTCAACGAGCTTTTCCAGTTATACAATCTCCGGGCCCTCGACAAATCTATCATCAGTTCCTATTGTCTGTAAGTGATTTATTTAATTTGAGAAGTCTTTAGCTCAGCTCGTTCATTGTCTGCAGATTATAATCCTTTGTGCGCTATATTATGCAGATCGAAGATGCTCGAATGCAAAAGGGACGAAATCACGGATATTGGATTCATTGACCCGCACACAATGCATGTTAAAACCATAGAAGATCCCCTCTATAACAAGGATACACCGGAGAATTTGCTAAGGTTTTTGAAGCGACAACGTGACAAAAAGCTAATAATTTGGCCTTACAACTTTCAGTGAGTCTTACTGTCTTATAACACATTATATTTTGCTCACCGTATGTCAAAATTTTAACTAATGACTTATATATATGACACTACATATTTAAACGTGCGTAGGTTTCACTTTATTCTTCTCGTTATCAATATGCACATTGGAGAAGTTGAAGTCTTTGACTCACTAAGCAAAGAACCGGAACTGTACTTGTCTTGTTATTTAATGCTCAAAAGGTAATTTTAATTGTTATCGGTTTGTTTCGTTAATTTCCTGCTATGAACTAATTGATAACTCTTTTATGCATTTTCTTTTGTCGGGCAGCGTATGGGCAACTTTCATCAAGGAAGATAAGTCCCATGAATGGCCACCGAAGCTGCGATGGAAGGCGAAAGTAAGTAGTACTACCTAGGTCCACACACCTTTAATTATCATACTTGACTATTGTTTAATTGAATTATATTCTTGTAAAGAAATGCCCGCAACAACCACAAGGGACTGATCTCTGTGGATACTACGTTTGCGAGTACATCCGCAGAATTGTCAGCGAGAGAATGGATAATGAAAGAAATAAAGAGGTACGAAAACAATATTCACAAATTTGTTTTCTTATCATAAGTTGTGCTGAGTTTCAGTAATAGTTGTTTCATTGTGGTTTGAATATATATATATACACACACACATAGCTCATGTATTCATTTGTATCTTATTCTTTTCTAGTTGGCAAGAAAGCGGAACAAGCTCTCAATCGATGACCGCTTCATAGCAATAGGCGAGGAATTGGCAGGATTCATCCTTCGAGACGTCATACCACCATTCGCAGAGTTCCACTATGAATGAAGATGTACATGTTACATATATAGTTGACTCGAAGAGTACCACTATGCTACATGTAATAGACATATATAGAGTACGCCTCGGAGAGTACCACTACGCATGAAGATCGATCTTCATGCATAGTGCTTCTTAATTTGCGATCTTATGCAATTACATGTGTGTTATATTATATGCACCAACTTGCTATGCATCATCTTGATCTTCATGTACTACCTAAACCCAAACGCGTTTCTGGTGCATCGACGCGATATGAAACAAACCGATATCCCTAAACCCCTCCAAAAACCCTAAAACTTCAATTCTCTGCCGCGGCAGAGATTCGTGCAAATTCCCTGCCGCGGGTGGGAACCTTTGGTACCGGTTCGTATTACCAACCGGTACCAAAGCTCCTTGGCCCTGAGCTCTCCTGGTGGCCCACGTGGAGACCCCTTTTATACCGGTTCGTAAGCAACCGGTACGAAAGAGGGGGGGCCTTTAGTGTCGGATAATTTATACCGGTTGCTCAACCGGTACGAATGCCCCTCTGGAACCGGTATTGATGAGAGGTTTTCTACTAGTGAGGGCTGGCAGACTGAACTGGGCAACACGTACCGGCGGCCAACATTTAGCCTAGGCACGGTACACTACGCTTCGCCGGATAATATGGCACCGTCCACCCTGTCGATGGCGCCGGGATGCTAGCTAGGCTAAATGGCTAATTAACTAACAGCCAAGAGCAGTGCCGGCGCACATTTCGCCCACGGCTTTGCCGGCCGAAAAATATCGATCTGTGCCCCGATGTACCGATGCCGCTTTGGACGTGTTGTGCTTCCATTGGGCAGGCTAGTCCGTACCTCGCGCTGCTCACGCGGCACCCCGACGAGGCAAAGCGTCCAAACGCGATAGGGCGACAGCGACGTCTCTGCGTCAAGGTTTATAGACGCTACAGATGATGACATGCATGAAGCCGGCCGGCGACGGCACGATCGATCAACAGTCGAGGACATGCATGTACACACACCGCCAAGCCACGCACGAAAGCTTCTTCACACGTACTCTCTCCCACGGTGCCTTGCCCGTTCACGTGGCCTGAATAATGAAGCATATGCATGCAACGTACGCTGACCTGACCTGGCCTGACGGACAACATATCTGAGCTTGTGGCTTCCTGGGTCTGGTGCTCTATGGATTTGGCGGCTTATAAGGGTGGACTTTCAACATCTCAAAACAAAGCCACCAGGAAAATCCAAACTCGGGGTGAGAAATATTTCATCACGGCGGGCAACACCTTCCTCGTCAAGTCGCTGCTCACTTTATAATCCATATACAATACTATCTGACTCCACACACTGTTCAATACATCAAAGAAGTTTGGAAGAGCCTTCCTTTGAGCAACCACCGACAAGGTCTCTGGTGGAAAATGCAAATTCAATTGAAACATGGTTTGCCATCCGAAAGACCTTGAAGGCCTCCGGTTTCTCAACGCCAACTACTTTGCTAGAGAGCTTTCACTTAGTTTGGCCATGGCTTGAGTGGACAGACCTGTGAAAGATTTTTGTGGGATTGGGCAATCCATGCACTAAAATTGACATGGATATCTCTATGCCGCCACAACCATCACCCATGGGTATTGGAGAGGAAACTCCATTTTGGGAAGCACATTGGCTAAGCGACAAAATACCTTAAGTCATTGCCCCTCTTATTTATGCGGCATCCTCAAGAAAGAAGTGGAACGCCAAGCAAACTTTATCCAATAATGATTGGATTGCTAAGCTCTCAATCTCCATGGGCTTCTCAATGGACCATTTGAGGCAATTTAATTCACTTATGATTCAACTTAACCAAATTAACCTTCAAGCAAATGTGGTGGACACTATCACTTGGAACTGCACTCACTAGTAGAGAAACCCCCCTTTAGTACCGGTTCCAAAGGGCCTTTAGTAACCGGTACTAAAGATCCGGTACTAAAGCCTCCCACCTTTAGTACCGGTTCCTTACGAACTGGTACTAAAGGTTATTTCGTTTAAATTTTTTTATACATTTATTTTCTAATTATTTTTCACTCCCTTTTTTTTTTATTTTTTCTCAGGATTTCTAATATTTCCGTTAGTCTCTAACTACACTTAATCTCTAGTCAAATTACTTATCCGTGGTCAAACTTCCCGGTCGGTCACCCATCCTCACACTACTCCAACACTAGCACGCTTAACTTCCGAGTTCCTTTCCGTCCCACTTCCAAGTGCTTCGCGCGCATGTTGTTGATAGTACTATCATATCAATCCTATTAACATGTTGGTCGATGTCACACTTCTTTATTGTTTAAATTCCAAATATTTTTTTAATAAACATAAGTAATGATGTAATAATAATGTTGTCTAAATAAATAAAATTATTTTTTTAATTTGTATTGTTTTTTAATTATTTTTTTTAATTTTTAATATATTTTTTTCCAAACCTAAAACCTGAAAATTTGAAAATATTATAATTTTCTAAAAGTAATAGTAATATTCTGGGATTCAAAAAATCTTATAATTATTAATTTTAATTTTTTAAAAATTTAAAAATATATAAAATTCTTAATTTCTGGAAAAAACTAAAATGTTCCTGCTTTCATATTTTCATTTGAAATTTTGAGAATCTAAAAATTGGCTAACCGGGTAAACCCCGGTGAATTCGGATGTAACTTTTTCCCACGAACATTTTGATATATTATACATTTTTTTCCCGACGTCGTATGCAAAAGTTAATTCGGTTTTACCATTTTTCAAACTTTTTTTTGCAAAAAAAGTCAAAATTCGAATTTCTTAATTTCACAGAATAGTAGGTTGCATAACATATAAGAATCTGAAAACATTTTATTTTTTGAATTTTCTATCATTTTCTTTTGTATTTTACAAAGCAAAAAAAAGGCGATCCACGAGGGGGGGGGGGTGTGGAGGTGCGTGGGGGGCAGGAAAACATTTAGTACCGGTTCGTGACACGAACCGGTACTAAAGGTTTTCTGGTTGACGCTAACCCTTTAGTACCGGTTCGTGTCACGAACCGGTACTAAAGGTCCTTTGGAACCGGTACAAAAGGCCTGGGTAGTGGAACCGATACTAATACACCCTTTAGTACCGGTTCGTAAGGCCCGGACGGAAGCCCCTTTTTCTACTAGTGACTTCCTAGTTGGCAATATTCGGCATAATAAATTTATATAGTCCACTTCATTGGGGGTGGCTTCTTCTCCTACGAGTTCCGGGGTTTGGAAAGTTTAGGTGCAACCCAACAAGTTATTTTCTTGGTTGGCCATCCAAAATCGTATATGGATGGCTGGCCGGTTCGAAGTGAGAGAGGTTGACCAATTGTGAGGTATGTCCATTTTGATAGAGAGAACCGCAGTCAATCGTGCACCTCTATTTTTATTGTAGATTCTTTGCTAGGTTTTGGGGCATCATTAAGAATTGGCTTGGACTTCACATCATCGACCCCAATGCTTTTTCGATAAAGGGTGATTCATTACTTAAAAAGTTTAAGCATTACACCCGGCCTCTGCATAACTAAAATGCACACGGCTGTTCAAAGTATCAAAAGGATCAAACAAAAATGTTCAAAGTCGAAAAAGGTAAAACACTAGATAGTCTCGGTACAACCTAATTAGCCTCAAGACGCCTATTATGCTGCCATCCATGTTGGAAAATAAACTCCTTCGACGTGTTCTCCAATCGTGTAGACACCTCCGTACAGAGGTCGCGATCCTCCAAACGCTGGAGTGGCGGCCATGAACGGAGCAAAGCCGTAGCGCGGTAGACAACCTGCAAAAGAGAAGAATTTTTATCATTACAAACCTTGTCATTTCTACATAGCCAAAGCGACCATACAACAACAATCGTGTCCATCCTGATAAGCGTTTTATACCTAGTGTCAACCCCGTTTAGCCAATTGCCGAAAATGTTTGCAACACTATGGGGAGGATATAAGGTAGAATCTATCTGAATGATTGACCATATAGACCTAGCAACTCGACAGCTAAAGAAAAGATGTTTTATTGTCTCTTGTTCATGACAAAAAAATACATTTCGTACAACCATGCCAATTGCGTTTGGCAAGGTTATCTTTAGTAAGGATCACAACCCGACGAAGATACCATGCAACAGATGGATTTGTTATTAACGATCGGTTGACTAGGTATGATTAAGGCTTTATACATGGAACTGACCGAGAATTTACCATTCTTGGTAAGATTCCAACGAAATTCATTACTCCCTTGAACCAGTTGGACTGAGGCTAATCGTGTTAGCAATTTATTTCATGAAGCCAGCCTGGGACCAATGAGATTACGCCTGAACGACATAGAGGGTGGAGAGGTTTCCATTACCTTCTGTAAGGTATCTCCCTTATGTCGAACAATATTGTACAAAGCCGGATATTGTTCTCGAAGAGTAGTTGTACCCAACATCTATTCTCCCCGAATCTTATCTCAGACCCATTCCGAATGGAGAAGGAACCGAATGGGAAAAAGTGCTTTTTAGTTGCCATAATGTCATCCCAAAAGTGAGAATCTCCAGGTTTCAAATGACCTGAGATATTGCTTTCGAGCCCACATACTTTTTCTGCAAAAGTTGTTGCCATCTACCATCCTTAGTTAACAACCTCGCTAGCCATTTTCCTAGCAAGGCCCTCTTTTTAACTTCAAGATCATGAACTCCAAGTCCACCTTGATCCTTTGGACGGCAAACAACACTCCATTTGGTTAACCGATATTTTTTCTTCTCATTATCCCCTTGCCAAAAGAATCTTGATCGGTAATAATCCAATGTATGCAAGACTCCTTTGGGCAATTGGAAGAAAGATATCATATACAGTACCATATTTGTAAGTACTGAATTTATGAGAACTAATCTCCCTCCAAGGGATAATAATTTGCCTTTCCAACTACTCAGGCGTTTCTGGAATCTTTCCTCCACAATTTTCCATTCGGCCAGCGTCAGCCTCCGATAATGAATCGGAATGCCTAGATAGCTGATACGTCTCAAACGTATCTATAATTTATTATGTTCCATGCTAGTTATATGACAATACTCACATGTTTTATATACACTTTATATCATTTTGATGCATTTTCCGGCACTAACCTATTAAAAAGATGCCGAAGCGACAGTTTCTGTTTTCTGCTGTTTTTGGTTTCAGAAATCCTACACAGGAAATATTCTCGAAATTGGACGAAACAAAAGCCCACGGTCTTATTTGCACGGAGCCTTCCAGAAGTCCGAAGAGGAGACGAAGAGGGGCGACGAGGCGGCCACACCCTAGGGGGGCGCGGCCCCACCCTTGGGCGCGCCGCCCTATGGGGTGGGCCCCTTGGGCACCTCCCGACTCTGCCCCTTTGCCTATATATTCTCTCCGTCGCGAAAACCCTATCACCGAGAGCCACGATACGAGAAAAGTTCCAGAGACGCCGCCGCCAATCCCATCTCGGGGGATTCAGGAGATCGCCTCCGGCACCCCGCCGGAGAGGGGAATCATCACCGGAGGGCTCTACATCACCATGCCCGCCTCCGGATTGATGCGTGAGTAGTTCATCCTTGGACTATGGGTCCATAGCAGTAGCTAGATGGTTGTCTTCTCCTCTTGTGCTATCATGTTTAGATCTTGTGAGCTGCCTATCATGATCAAGATCGTCTATTTGTAATGCTACATGTTGTGTTTGTTGGGATCCGATGAATATTGAATACTATGTCAAGTTGATTATCAATCTATCATATATGTGTTGTTTATGTTCTTGCATGCTCTCCGTTGCTAGTAGAGGCTCGGCCAAGTTGATACTTGTGACTCCAAGAGGGAGTATTTATGCTCGATAGTGGGTTCATGCCTCCATTGAATCCGGGACGAGTGACGTGAAAGTTCTAAGGTTGTGGATGTGCTGTTGCCACTAGGGATAAAACATCGATGCTTTGTCTAAGGATGTTTGTGTTGATTACATTACGCGCAGTACTTAATGCAATTGTCTGTTGTTTGCAACTTAATACGGGAAGGGGTGCGGATGCTAACCCGAAGGTGGACTTTTTCGGCATAGATGCATGCTGGATAGCGGTCTATGTTCTTTGTCGTAATGCCCTAATTAAACCCCATAGTAGTCATCATGATATATGTATGTGCATCTCTATTTGTCAATTGCCCAACTGTAATTTGTTCACCCAACATGCTATTTATCTTATTGGAGATACACCACTAGTGAACTGTGGACCCCGGTCCATTCTTTTACATCTGAAATACAATCTACTGCAATCTCTATTCTTTGTTGTTCATCTCAAACAAACATCATTCTCCACACCATACGTTTAATCCTTTGTTTTCAGCAAGCCGGTGAGAGTGACAACCTCACTGTTAAGTTGGGGCAAAGTATTGTGATTGTGTTGTGCAGGTTCCACGTTGGTGCCGGAATCCCTGGTGTTGCGCCGCACTACACTCCTTCACCAACAACCTTCACGTGGCCTTCATCTCCTACTGGTTCGATAACCTTGGTTTCTTACTGAGGGAAACTTGTTGCTGTACGCATCACACCTTCCTCTTGGGGTTCCCAACGGACGTGTGCTTCACGCGCCATCAAGCATTTTTCTGGCGCCGTTGCCGGGGAGATCAAGACACGCTGCAAGAGGAGTCTCTCACATCCAATCTCTTTACTTTGTTTATTGTCTTGCTTTACTTTATTTTATTTACTGTTTTGTTTGCTTTCTTTATATCAAAAACACAAAAAAATAGTTACTTGCATTTACTTTACTTACTTTAGTTTGCTTTACTTGTTTTTATTACTGTTAAAATGAATACTCCTGAGAACACTAAGTTGTGTGATTTCACTAGCACCAATAATAATGATTTTATATGCACTCCTATTGCTCCACCTGCTACTACAGCAGAATTTTATGAAATTAAACCTGCTTTAGTAAATCTTGTTATGAGAGAGAAATTTTCTGGTGTTAGTTCTGATGATGCTGCTGCCCATCTTAATAATTTTGTTGAACTTTGTGAAATGCAAAAGTATAAGGATGTAGATGGGGATATTATAAAACTGAAATTGTTACCTTTCTCCTTAAGAGGAAGAGCTAAAGATTGGTTGCTATCATTGCCTAAGAATAGTATTGATTCATGGACTAAATGTAAAGATGCTTTCATTGGTAGATATTATCCTCCTGCTAAAATTATATCTTTGAGAAGTAGCATTATGAATATTAAGCAATTGGATAATGAACATGTTGCCCAAGCATGGGAAAGAATGAAATCTTTGGTAAAGAATTGCCCAACCCATGGACTAACTACTTGGATGATCATCCAAACCTTCTATGCAGGATTAAAATTTTCTTCGAGGAACCTATTGGATTCAGCTGCTGGAGGTACTTTTATGTCCATCACTTTGGGTGCCGCAACAAAACTTCTTGATGATATGATGATCAACTATTCTGAATGGCACACCGAAAGGACTCCTCAAGGTAAGAAGGTAAATTCTGTTGAAGAAACCTCTTCTTTGAGTGATAAGATTGATGTGATTATGTCTATGCTTGTTAATGGTAGATTTAATGTTGATCCTAATAATGTTCCTTTAGCTTCATTGGTTGCTCAAGAAGAGCATGTTGATGTGAACTTCATTAAAAATAGTAATTTCAACAACAATGCTTATAGGAATAATTTTGGTAACAACTATAGGCCATATCCTTCTAATAATTGTAATGGTTATGGTAATTCTTATAGTAATTCTTATGGTAATTCTTACAACAATAGTAGGAGTGAACCCTCTGGTCTTGAAGCCATGCTTAAAGAATTTATTAGTACACACACTGCTTTTAACAAATCTGTTGAAGAAAAGCTTGGTAAAATTGATATTCTTGCTTCTAAGGTTGATAGTCTTGCTGCTGATGTTGATCTTTTAAAATTGAAAATTATGCCTAATGAAGATAAAGATAATAAGTCATTTGCTACAGCAAACGCTATACAAGTTCGAATTAATGACAATATTAGATTGATGGCTGAATTGCATGCTAGGTGGGAAAGAGAAGAAAAAGAAGAAAAACTTGCTAAAGAGAATAATGTAGCTAAAGTTTGGACTATTACCACCACTAGTAATGTTAATGCTTCACATGTTGCTAAACCTCCTACTATCAATGGTAAAATAATTGGTGTTGGCAATGTTTCTACTCCTAGTACAAAGCGTGCAAAATTGCTTGAAACTGTTTGTGATAAAAGTGCTGAAATTTTTCAGAATGTTGTAGATCATAATGGTTTAGATTTTGATAGTTGTCATATTTCTGAAGCTATTAAGTTCCTACAAAAACTTGTTAGAAGTCCTAATGCTAGTGCTATAAATTTGGCCTTTACAAAACATATTACGAATGCTCTCATTAAAGCTAGAGAAGAGAAATTAAAACTTGAAGCTTCTATTCCTAGGAAGTTGGAAGATGGTTGGGAGCCCATCATTATGATGAAAGTCAATGATTTTTATTGTAATGCTTTATGTGATCTTGGTGCAAGTATTTCTGTTATGCCTAAGAAACTCTATGATATGCTTGACTTACCACCATTGAAAAATTGTTATTTGGATGTTAATCTTGCTGATAGTTCTATAAAGAAACCTTTGGGGAGGATTGATAATGTTCACATTACGGTTAACAATAACCTTGTCCCCGTTGATTTTGTTGTCTTGGATATTGAATGCAATGCATCTTGTCCTATTATTTTGGGAAGACCGTTTCTTCGAACTGTTGGTGCCATTATTGATATGAAGGAAGGAAATATTAAGTATCAATTCCCTCTCAAGAAAGATATGGAACACTTCCCTAGAAAGAGAATGAAGTTTCCTTTTGTTTCTATTATTAGAACAAATTATGATGTTGATGCTTCTTCTCTTGATAATACTTGATTTGCACTTTCTGCGCCTAGCTGAAAGGCGTTAAAGAAAAGCACTTCTTGGGAGATAACCCATGTATGTTTTTATTACTGTTTTTTTATGTCTTGGAAGTTGTTACTACTGTAGCAACCTCTCCTTATCATATTGTTGTGCCAAGTAAAGTCTCTGATAGTAAAGTTGATACTAGATTTGGATACCTGGGCGGAAACAGATTTTTACCTGTCACGAATTTGAGTAGATCTCTCTGTAGGAAACTCGTAAATTCATGCGTGATCCTCAGATATGTACGCAACTTTCATTAGTTTTGAGCTTTTTCATCTGAGCCTGTTAAGTGCCTCTAAAAAATTCGTCTTTACGGACTGTTCTGTTTTGACAGATTCTGCCTTTTATTTCACATTGCCTCTTTTACTGTGTTGACTTTCAGTAGCTTTGGGTAATGTCCAGAAGTGTTAAGAATGATTGTGTCCCCTCTGAACATGTGAATTTTTGATTATGCACTAACCCTCTAATGAGTTTGTTTTGAGTTTGGTGTGGAGGAAGTTTTCAAGGGTCAAGAGAGGAGGATGATATACTATGATCAAGAAGAGTGAAAAGTCTAAGCTTGGGGATGCCCCCATGGTTCATCCCTGCATATTTCAAGAAGACTCAAGCATCTAAGCTTGGGGATTCCAAGGCATCCCCTTCTTCATCGACAACTTATCAGGTCACCTCTAGAGAAACTATATTTTTATTCCGTCACATCTTATGTGCTTTACTTGGAGCGTCTGTTTGTTTTTGTTTTTGTTTATGTTTGAATAAAATCGGATCCTAGCATTCCTTGTATTAGAGAAAGACACGCTCCGCTTTTTCATATTAACACTGGTGTTCTTAGCTTTACTTTTAATGTTCATGGCGGAGTTGAAAACCGCTTCGTTGATTGCTATTTGGTTGGAAATAGAAAATGCTTCATGTGGTAAATGGTATATGGTCTTGAATAATTTGATACTTGGCAATTGTTTTGAGCTCTCATAGATCATGTTTAAGCTCTTGCATCATGTAGTTTAAACCTATTAGTGGAGAACTACTGTAGAGCTTGTTGAAATTTGGATTGCATGATTGATCTCTCTATGGTCTAGATATTTTCTGGTAAAAGTGTTTGAACAACAAGGAGACAGTGTAGAGTCTTATAATGCTTGCAATATGTTCTTATGTAAGTTTTGCTGTACCCGTTCATACTTGTGTTTGCTTCAAACAACCTTGCTAGCCAAAGCCTTGTACTGAGAGGAAATACTTCTCGTGCATCCAAAACCTTGAGCCAAAAATCATGCCATTTGTGTCCACCATAACTACCTACTATGTGGTATTTCTCTGCCATTCCAAAGTAAATTGCTTGTGTGCTACCTTTAAAATTTCATTCCTTGTCTTTGCAATACATAGCTCATGGGAAAATAGCTTAAAAACTATTGTGGTATTGAATATGTTGTTTATGTATCTTATTTATTATAAGTTGCTTGTTGAGCGGTAACCATGTTTCTGGGGACGCCATCAACTTTTTACACCTTTGTTGAATATCATGTGAGTTGCTATGCATGTTTGTGTTGTCTGAAGTAAGGGTGATTTATCATGATTAAATGGTTTGAGTATGCATATTGTTAGAGAAGAACATTGGGCCGCCAACCAAAGCCATGTATCATGGTGGAAGTTTCAGCTTGGACATTAATCCTCAATCTCTTATGAGAATATTATCTGTTGTTGAATGCTTAAACATTAAAGAGGAGTCCATTATTTGTTTTCTATGTTGTCCCGGTATGGATGTCCTCAAGTTGAGTTCTATCAAAACTGAGAAATCAAATGCGATCTATCTCCTTGGACCTTTGTACAGGTGGCATAGAGGTACCCCTTTGTGACACTTGGTTGAAACATATGTAATGCAATGATAATCCATGGAAATCCAAGCTGATTAGGACAAAGTGCGAGCACTATTGGTATTCGATGCATGAGGCTTGCAACTTATAAGAGGTATTATGCATAACACATATGAATTATTACTACCGTTGACAAAATTGTTTCCATGTTTTCAAAATAAAAAGCTCTAGCACATGAGTAATCCATGCTTCCCTCTGCGAAGGGCCTTTCTTTTACTTTATGTTGAGTCAGTTTACCTACTTCTTTCTATCTTAGAAGAAAACACTTGTGTCAACTTTGTGCATTGATTCTTACATGTTTACTTATTTCACTTGTTATATTGCTTTATGTTGACAACTATCCATGAGGTATACATGTTACAAGTTGAAAGCAATTGCTGAAACTTAATCATCCTTTGTGTTTCTTCAAAACCTTCTATTAAGAATCTATTGCTTTATGAGTTAACTCTTATGCAAGACTTATTGATACTTGTCTTGAAAGTACTATTCATGAAAAGTCTAAGCTATATGATTCAGTTGATTAGTCATTATCTTTACTATTGCTTCGAATCACTTCATTCACTTCATATGCTTTACAATAGTGTTGATCAAGATTATGATGGTAGCATGTCACTTCAGAAATTATCCTTGTTATCGTTTACCTACTCGAGGGCGAGTAGGAATTAAGCTTGGGGATGCTTGATGGCGCGTGAAGCACACGTCCGTTGGGAACCCCAAGAGGAAGGTGTGATGCGTACAGCAGCAAGTTTCCCTCAGTAAGAAACCAAGGTTATCGAACCAGTAGGAGATGAAGGCCACGTGAAGGTTGTTGGTGAAGGAGTGTAGTGCAGCGCAACACCAGGGATTCCGGCGCCAACGTGGAACCTGCACAACACAATCACAATACTTTGCCCCAACTTAACAGTAAGGTTGTCAATCTCCCCGGCTTGCTGAAAACAAAGGATTAAACGTATGGTGTGGAGAATGATGTTTGTTTGCGATGAACAACAAAGAACAGAGATTGCAGTAGATTGTATTTCAGATGTAAAATAATGGACCGGGGTCCACAGTTCACTAGTGGTGTCTCTCCAATAAGATAAATAGCATGTTGGGTGAACAAATTACAGTTGGGCAATTGACAAATAGAGATGCACATACATATATCATGATGACTACTTGATACGTCCATTTTGCATCACTATTTTATATCATAATTTACTGTTATTCATTAATATATTTCATATTTAGAGATGATACTTATGTTATTTCACCTATTTTGCATGTTTCATGATTATTGGAGAATCATTCACCGGAGTCAGGATTCTGCTGGAAAAAGCACCGTCAGAATGCAATATTTCTGGAGATCAACAATTGACGGAAATTACACCGAAGATCTTATTTTTCCAGAAGAATGAGCCAGCCAAAAGGAGGAGCCGAGGAGGGCCGCCATGGCCCCCCCCATAGGCCGGCGCGGGCCCTGCCCTGGCCGCGCCGCCTTTTGGGGAGGAGGCCCACAGCCCCCTTCGGCCGCCTCTCCTTCGCGTACTTCATCTACCCGAAAACCTAAGGTGTTGGGGATAATCACGAGGAGACAATGCCGCCTCTGCGGGGCGGAAAACACCAGAGAGAAAAGAGCTCTCCGGCAGGCTAAAATCCGCCGGGGAAATTCCCTCCCGGAGGGGGAAATCGACGCCATCGTCACCGTCCTCGAGCTGGACTTCATTAGGATCATCATCACCATCATCTCCACCGCCGACACCATCATCTCCACCGCTGCACCTCATCACCGCTGTAACATCTAGGGTTGAATCTTGATTGTTTGATAGGGGAAACTCTCCCGGTATTGATTACTCCTTGTTATTGATGCTATTGAGTGAAACCATTGAACCAAGGTTTATGTTCAGATTGTTATTCATCATCATATCACCTCTGATCATGTTCCATATGATGTCTCGTGAGTAGTTCGTTTAGTTCTTGAGGACATGGGTGAAGTCTAAATGTTAGTAGTGAACTATGTTGAGTAATATTCAATGTTATGATATTTAAGTTGTGGTGTCATTCTTCCAGTGGTGTCATGTGAACGTCGACTACATGATACTTCACCTTCATGGGCCTAGGGGAATGCATCTTGTATTCGTTTGCTAATTGTGGGGTTGCCGGAGTGACGACGAACTCTGAACCCCGTTGGTATATCGATGCAGGAGGGATAGCAGGATCTCAGAGTTTAAGGCTGTGGTTAGATTTATCTTAATTAATTTCTTGTATTTGCGGATGCTTGCAAGGGGTATAGTCACAAGTATGTATCAGTCCTAGGAAGGGCGATGCATTAGCATAGGTTCACCCACACAACACTTATCAAAACAATGAAGATTAATCAACTATATGAAGCGAAAGCACTAGACTAAATTTCCGTGTGTCCTCAAGAACGTTTGGTCATTATAAGTAAACAAACCGGCTTGTCCTTTGTGCTAAAAAGGATTGGGCCACTCGCTGCAACTATTACTCTCGCATTTTATTTACTTGTACTTTATTTATCTGCTATATCAAAACCCCCTGAATACTTGTCTGTGAGCATTTACAGTGAATCCTTCATCGAAACTGCTTGTCAACACCTTCTGCTCCTCGATGGGTTCGACACTCTTATTTATCGAAAGTACTACGATACACCCCCTATACTTGTGGGTCATCAAGACTATTTTCTGGCGCCGTTGCCGGGGAGTGAAGCGCTATTGTTAAGTGGAATTGGTAATGGAAACTTTTACTGTACGTGCTGGTTTTATTTCTGCCTGCTGCTATAATTCATTATGGAGAGGTCTTCTCTTGAATTCCTATTTGGAAAATCTACTACTACTGCAAAGGTAGTGGATGAGGCGCCAGGTGAGAAAGAGGTTCCATACAAAATACCTATGAAAATTATTGAACGTGTTGTGGATAACCGCTATGAAGGGGATGGAACAGTCCATCCTGGAGATCATTTACTGTTTTTACATGAATTATGCGGGTTATTCAAGTGTGCAGGTATTGCTATGGATGAAGTTAGGAAGAAACTATTCTCTATATCGTTGTCTGGTAAAGCGGCGCATTGGTATAAATTGCTGAAGAATGGTGATTCTCTTGATTGGAAGGATATTGTGCCTCTATTTTATTCTAAATTCTATCCTCCAAGTGAAATTCACAAAGACCGAAACCGCATATATAATTTCTGGCCTCATGATGGAGAAAGTATTGCCCAAGCATGGGGGAGATTGAAGTCTTTGATGCTCAAATGCCCCATTCATGAGCTTCCTGGTAATATTATCATTGATAATTTCTATGCAAGAATTTCTTTTCAAGATAAAACCTTGCTGGATATTACTTGTTCTGGATCATTTACACGCAACAAGGAAGAGTTTAAAAGGGACCTTCTTGATCGGATTCAGGAGAATACTGAAGGATGGGAGAACGACAAAGGTAGAGAGTCAGGTATAAATTATTATTATGAATGCATTGAAACTTTTATGGATACTGATAAATTTCGTAATATGAGTGTTGCTTATGGTCTTGACTCTCAAGTTGTTGCAAATTTTTATAAAGCTTTTGCCTCTCATTTTGAATTGCCTAGGAAGAATTTTGATAAGTATCATGAACCGTACAAAGATAAAACTGATTCATCTATAAATAAATGTGTTGAAATTAAAACTGTTGATCATATTCTTCCTGGAGCTTATATTGAAAAAACTCCTTTTCCAGCTAAAATGAAGGAGTATTCTGTTATAACTAGTGCGGTTAATAAAAGTGCAAAGAAACCTACAAAACCTGAAGAGCAAATAAAGGTTGAACCTGCTATTGCAATAGTTAAAGATCTTGTGACTGAAAATGTAGAAGATGGTCATATTATTTTCTGTGAAGATGCTTCTAATATTGTTTCGCATCCTAATAAGTCTAGGGAAGCCAGTGTTCCTATGCTCTCTGTTAGAATTGGTGATCATTGTTATTATGGTTTATGCGACATTGGTGCAAGTATTAGTGCTATTCCTTATGAGCTTTACACGGAAATCATGCATGAAATTGGTTCTTGTGAACTTGAAGATATTGATGTGATTATTCGGCTAGCTAATAGAGAAACTATCTCTCCTATTGGTATTGTTCGAGATGTGGAAGTTCTATGTGGTAAGATTAAATATCTTGCTGACTTTTTGGTACTTGATTCTGCTGCTAGTAAGTCTTGTCCTATTATTTTTGGTAGACCTTTTCTAAATACTTGTGGAGCTATTATAGATTGCAAGAAAGAGAAAATTGTGACTAAATTTACTGGTGAATCTTATGAGTTTAATTTCTCTAAATTTGCCAAAACTCCTTATAAAGCTGATTTGCCTAACGATGATTTTAGAGTTGAACAGTGTGCATCTATTGCTCTTGCTCCTAATAATCCTTTGCAGCAACAATTGGAGGATAGCGAGAGTGAAGTTTTTAGGGACGAAAGGAATGAGCTTGATGAAATTTTCCTTCGTCAACCTATTCTTAAACATGACTTGCCGGTTGAAGATCTAGGTACAACACCACCACCAAAGGAAGATCCTGTTTTTGATTTAAAACCGTTGCCTGATAATCTTAAGTATGCTCATATTGATGATAAGAAAATATATCCTGTTATTATTAGTTCTAAGCTTTCGGATTTTGAGGAAGAAAGGTTATTGGAAATATTGAAGAAACACCGAGGAGCTATTGGCTACACTCTTGATGATTTGAAGGGGATTTCTCCCGCTATTTGCCAACATGCCATCAATATGGAAGATGATGCAAAGCCTGTTGTTGAACATCAGCGTCGTTTAATTCCTAAGATGAAGGATGTGGTAAGAAATGAGGTATTGAAACTTCTTGAAGCAGGTATTATATATCCTATTGCTGATAGTAGATGGGTTAGTCCTGTATATTGTGTTCCTAAGAAAGGAGGAATAACTGTTGTGCCTAATGATAATGATGAGCTCATCCCTCAAAGAGTAGTTGTAGGTATAGAATGTGCATTGATTTTCGAAAGGTTAATAAAGTTACTAAGAAAGATCATTACCCGTTGCCATTTATTGATCAAATGTTAGAAAGGTTATCCAAAAATACTCATTTCTGCTTTCTTGATGGTTATTCTGGGTTTTCACAAATTGCTGTTAGAGCTAAAGATCAAGAGAAAACAACTTTCACTTGTCCCTATGGAACTTATGCTTATAGGCGTATGCCTTTTGGTTTATGTAATGCTCCTGCTACTTTTCAAAGATGCATGTCTGCTATTTTTCATGGCTTTTGTGAAAAGATTGTAGAGGTATTCATGGATGATTTTTCTGTCTATGGGAACTCTTTTGATAATTGCTTGCGAAACCTTGATAAAGTTTTGGAGAGATGTGAAGAAACTAACCTTGTTCTTAATTGGGAGAAATGCCACTTTATGGTTAATGAAGGAATTGTATTGGGACATAAAATTTCTGAGAGAGGTATTGAAGTTGATAGAGCTAAAGTTGAAGCAATTGAGAAGATGCCCTATCCGAGGGATGTTAAAGGTATTCGTAGTGTTCTCGGTCATGCTGGGTTTTATAGGAGATTTATTAAAGATTTCTCTAAGATTTCAAAGCCTCTTACTAATCTTCTTCAAAAAGATGTACCTTTTGTTTTTGATGATGATTGTAAGGAAGCTTTTGAAACTCTAAAGAAAGCCTTAACAACTCGCTCCTGTAGTTGAACCTCCCGATTGGAACTTACCTTTTGAAATTATGTGTGATGCTAGTGATTTTGCTGTAGGTGCTGTCCTTGGACAGCGAGTAGATAAAAAATTGAATGTTATTCATTATGCTAGTAAAACTCTTGATGCTGCTCAAAGAAATTATGCTACAACTGAAAAAGAGTTATTAGCTGTAGTCTTTGCTTGTGACAAGTTTAGATCTTATATTGTTGATTCAAAAGTTACAATCCATACTGATCATGCTGCAATTAGGTACCTTATGGAAAAGAAAGATGCTAAGCCAAGGCTTATTAGATGGGTACTTCTTTTGCAAGAATTTGATTTACATATTATAGATAGGAAAGGTGCTGATAATCCTGTTGCTGATAATTTGTCTAGATTGGAAAATATTGCTTATGATCCTGTTCTTGTTAATGATAGTTTTCCAAATGAACAATTGGTTGTAATAAAGGTGAGCTCGCGAGATAGTCCTTGGTATGCTGATTATGCTAACTTTATTGTTTCCAAGTACTTGCCTCCAACCTTTTCAGCTTAAGCAAAGGAGGAAATTCTTTTATGACTTGAGGCATTATTTTTGGGATGACCCACACTTATATAAAGAAGGAGTGGATGGTATTATGCGAAGATGTGTTCCCGAATATGAACAACAAGAGATATTGAGTAAGTGTCATGGTAGTGTTTATGGAGGACATCACGCCGGAGATAGAACCGCGCAAAAGGTTCTACAATCAGGTTTCTATTGGCCAACTCTCTTCAAAGATGCAAGAAAGTTTATTTTATCTTGTGATGAATGTCAAAGGGTTGGTAATATCTCTAGACGCAATGAAATGCCTATGAACTATACTCTTGTTATTGAACCATTCGATTGTTGGGGATTTGACTTCATGGGTCCTTTCCCTTCTTCAGAAGGTAACACTCATATACTTGTCGCTGTTGATTATGTTACTAAATGGGTGGAAGCCATACCCACAAAAAGTGCTGATGGTGAGACCTCTTTAAGAATGCTTTTAGATATTATTTTTCCTAGATTTGGAGTTCCTAGATATATTATGACTGATGGAGGTTCTCATTTTATTCATGGTGGTTTTAGAAAAACTCTTGCTAAATATGGTATTAATCATAGGATTGCTTCTGCTTATTATCCTCAAACTAGTGGGCAAGTAGAATTATCAAATAGAGAGATTAAATCTATCTTGCAAAAGACTGTTAATAAATCTAGAAAGAACTGGGCTAGTAAATTGAAGGAAGCACTATGGGCATATAGAACTGCTTATAAAAATCCTATGGGTATGTCACCTTATAAAATGGTTTATGGGAAAGCTTGTCATTTACCTTTAGAACTAGAGCACAAAGCTTATTGGGCTGTAAGAGAACTTAATAAAGATCCTAAACTTGCCGGTAAAAAGAGATTGCTACAATTGAGTTCTCTAGATGAATGGAGAAGTGAAGCTTATGAAAATGCTAAACTCTTTAAAGAGAAAGTTAAGAAATGGCATGATAGAAGAATTATCAAAAGAGAATTTAATGTTGGGGATAAAGTCCTATTGTATCGGTCTCGTCTCAGATTTTTTGCAGGGAAATTACTCTCAAAATGGGAAGGACCATACGTCATTGTGGAGGTGTATCGTTCAGGGGCAATTAAAATTAGTTCTCTGCAAGGTGATGCCACACAAGTAGTGAATGGACAAAGGCTCAAGCACTATATTTCTGGAGATTCTTATAATGAAGATGTTGATGTTATCCAAGTGGTGACTCCGGAAGCTTTCATCAAAGGTCAAATTGACGAGTTCTGCAGAGTTCGACTTTGAATAGGTAACAGTTCTGGTAATAAAAAGTCCGTGTTTAACTTTCCGAACAATGTTTTTGCTATTTTCGGAAAATATGAAAAATTACGAGATCGAAACGGAAAGGAGGAGACGCACGAGGGCGTGCCCCCATAGGCCGGCGCGGGCCCCATCCTAGCCGCGCCGCCCTATGGTGACGGCCCCTCGGAGTCCCTCTTCCACTCGTTTTCGACCTGGTACTTTCCTTTTGTCGTGAAAATTCTTGCTATATAATCCTCCGGACCCCTAGAGGTCTGTATATTGTTTTCTCGTCGTGTTTTGTTTCGAGCTGTTTTCTGCCAGGATCTGTTTTTGATCTAGAAGCACCATGGTTTCCAACAACAAGGACAAGGAGCCTTTGGAGGAAGATATTCAAGACCCCGATTTGAAGGAGGAAGTCGAGAGCGAGGATGAAGGAGAAGTGGAGGAAGTTCCGCGAGTATACCCGCGCGCCACCGTCGCAAGCATCGGAGTGGTAGCAAATCCGTTCAACACCAAGAAAAGCGCACGGATTAGCACCGGAGGAGGAGTCCCACATTGCTACCTAGCTCCAAGGACTTCTCCCCAGGCATTGGCAACCCCTTCTACACTCTAATTTATAGTCGTCAAATTGAAAGGATTCCCAAGGCAGTATTGCCTAGTGGTTGGGATATGGATCGTTCTAACACTGCAGGAAGGATGAAACTTGAAGCTGAGGAGTGGGGAAACAACTCTAAGAGTTGGGACTCACCGTCTGACATACTTCTTAACCGCATCGAGCAAAACTCGGAGCTGATCCGCAACCTCACTTACGAGATTGATGAGTTAAAGGAGCTGGTTAAGAAGCTGATCAAGGATTCACCATCACCACCGAAGGAGTAATTCATCATTGGTATTGGCATCCCCTTGGTTTCTTCCAAGCTTGGGGGAGTGCCGCGGTATCACATCATCACTATCTTTTATCTTTTTATTATCAAGTAGTGTCATATCATGAGTAGGAAAGTTATCATATAAGATGGTTGCAGTGTGGAAGTATCTCTCTTTAGTTGGTTATCTATGTACCCCTTGGTGTGAGTTATCGTTATGGAATATTAATGAGAAGTTTTATCATTTACTTTTTGCACACCTTATTTTAGTTTGCAATCTCTATTATATGATTGATCTTGTTGTTAGTATTGGTATCACTTTGGGAGCATTGATTAAATCTACTTGGTTTTGGCAAACTTAGCATTGGTCAATAGCAACAACACTTTGAGTTTAAGTAGAAAAGAAGAAATACATGTAGATATGTTGTTTCTTTATCTTTCTTTCTTGTTAGCTATGAGCTTAGTATTCTGAAGTTCAAATTATTTGTGCTCACAAGAAAGATGCATGATTGTTTCTATCACATGTATATTTGTTTGTTTCCCTCAACTCTTATTCTTGCTAATCAACTTTGCTAGCCAAAGACCTGTACTGAGAGGAAATGCCTCTCGTGCATCCAAACCTTTAAACCAAACCTATGCCATCAGTGTCCACCATAACTACCTATTATGTGTTATTTTGCGCCACTCCAAGTAAATACTTCATGTGTTATAGCTCATGAGGAAGTATGTGGTGTTTCATCTTTCAATCTTGTTGGGCAACTTTCACTAATGGACTAGTGGCTTCATCCACTTATCCAATAATTTTGCAAAAAGAGCTGGCAACGGGGTTCCCAACCCCAATTAATTAACTTTCATTAATAATTCTCTTCACATGTTTTGCCCAGATTCATCAGTAAGCAACTTAATTTTGCAAATAGACACTCCTCCATGGTATGTGAAATGTTGGAAGGCACCCAAGGATTCGGTTAGCCATGGCTTGTGAAAGCAAAGGTTGGGAGGAGTGTCATCCATAAATAAAACTAAAGTACATGTGTAAACAAAAGAGAAGAGGGATGATCTACCTTGCTGGTAGCGATAACGTCCTTCATGGGAGCCGCTCTCTGGAAGTCTATTTGGCAAGGGGGTTAGAGTACCCACTACCATTCGTTGACGACAACAAACACCTCTCAAAACTTTACTTTTATGCTCTCTATATGATTTCAAAACTTAAAAAGCTCTAGCACATGATTTAATCCCTGCTTCCCTCTGCGAAGGGCCTATCTTTTACTTTCATGTTGAGTCAGTAAACCTATTTCCCTCCATCTTAAGCAAGCAATTGAATTGTTGTGATCCAACCATCTATATTGTGATCTATTTAATCATGCCTTTTATTCTTTCTTGTTTAGTACAAGTCTTATCTGAATGAATATAGCTTTGAAAATTATCAATGATTATGAGGAGATTATTATGATTGAGTATGCAAGTTTTGTTGTATAAGCTTTAATATAAGAGCGCTGCTCGACAGATAAGTACAATCCGATAATTGTTCTTTGACCAAGAACGAAGTTTGCCATCACTAATTATGATTTCCTATGCACCTTTATTTGTGATTTCCTTCTACTTGTTTCAAGTTGAATTATATGAGGAAGTTGTTCACTAGAATGTCTTGTGAATTAATATGATGCTTCTTGTCTGTATTTTATTTATCGACTCTTCACTCCATAAACATGTGGTCTTGTTTACTGAGTTCAGTTTCGCTTGGGGACAAGCAAAGTCTAAGCTTGGGGGGAGTTGATACGTCCATTTTGCATCACTATTTTATATCATAATTTACTGTTATTCATTAATATATTTCATATTTAGAGATGATACTTATGTTATTTCACCTATTTTGCATGTTTCATGATTATTGGAGAATCATTCACCGGAGTCAGGATTCTGCTGGAAAAAGCACCGTCAGAATGCAATATTTCTGGAGATCAACAATTGACGTAAATTACACCGAAGATCTTATTTTTCCAGAAGAATGAGCCAGCCAAAAGGAGGAGCCGAGGAGGGCCGCCATGCCCCCCCATAGGCCGGCGCGGGCCCTGCCCTGGCCGCGCCGCCTTGTGGGGAGGGGGCCCACAGCCCCCTTCGGCTGCCTCTCCTTCGCGTACTTCATCTACCCGAAAACCTAAGGTGTTGGGGATAATCGCGAGGAGACACAGCCGCCTCTGCGGGTGATACGCGTAAAGCACACGCCCGTTGGGAACCCCAAGTGGAAGGTGTGATGCGTGTAGCAGCAAGTTTCCCTCAGTAAGAAACCAAGGTTTATCGAACCAGTAGGAGTCAAGGATCACGTGAAGGTCGTTGGTGACGGAGTGTAGTGCGGCGCAACACCAGGGATTCCGGCGCCAACGTGGAACCTGCACAACACAATCAAAGCACTTTGCCCCAACGTAACAGTGAGGTTGTCAATCTCACCGGCTTGCTGTAAACAAAGGATTAACCGTATAGTGTGGAAGATGATGTTTGTTTGCAAAGAACAGGAAAGAACAAGTATTGTAGTAGATTGTATTTCAGATGTAAAGAATGGACCGGGGTCCACAGTTCACTAGTGGTGTCTCTCCCGTAAGATAAATAGCATGTTGGGTGAACAAATTACAGTTGGGCAATTGACAAATAAAGAAGGCATAACAATGCACATACATATATCATGATGAGTACTATGAGATTTAATCAGGGCATTATGACAAAGTACATAGACCGCTATCCAGCATGCATCTATGCCTAAAAAGTCCACTTTCAGGTTATCATCCGAACCCCTTCCGGTATTAAGTTGTAAACAACAGACAATTGCATTAAGTATGGTCCGTAATGTAATCAACACAAATATCCTTAGACAAAGCATCGATGTTTTATCCCTAGTGGCAACAGCACATCCACAACCTTAGAACTTTACGTCACTCGTCCCAGATTCAATGGAGGCATGAACCCACTATCGAGCATAAATACTCCCTCTTGGGGTTACAAGTATCAACTTGGCCAGAGCCTCTACTAGCAACGGAGAGCATGCAAGAACATAAACAACACATATATGATAGAATGATAATCAACTTGACATAGTATTCAATATTCATCGGATCCCAACAAACACAACATGTAGCATTACAAATAGATGATCTTGATCATGATAGGCAGCTCACAAGATCTAACATGATAGCACAATGAGGAGAAGACAACCATCTAGCTACTGCTATGGACCCATAGTCCAGGGGTGAACTACTCACACATCGATCCGGAGGCGATCATGGCGATGAAGAGCCCTCCGGGAGATGATTCCCGTCTCCGGCAGGGTGCCGGAGGCGATCTCCTGAATCCCCCGAGATGGGATTGGCGGCGGTTGCGTCTCTGGAAGGTTTTTCGTATCGTGGCTCTCGGTAATGGGGGTTTCGCGACGAAGGCTTTAAGTAGGCGGAAGGGTAGGTTTAGGGGCGACGCGAGGGCCCCACACGCCAGGGACGCGCGGCCAAGGCCTGGGCCACGCCGCCCTGTTGTGTCGGCGCCTCGTCGCCCCACTTCGTTTCCCTTTCGGTCTTCTGGAAGCTTCGTGTAAAAATAAGACCCTGGGCGTTGATTTCGTCCAATTCCGAGAATATTTCCTTTGTAGGATTTCTGAAACCAAAAACAGCAGAAAACAACAACTGGCTCTTCGGCATCTCGTCAATAGGTTAGTGCCGGAAAATGCATAATAATGACATATAATGTCTATAAAACATGTGAGTATCATCATAAAAGTAGCATGGAACATAAGAAATTATAGATACGTTTGAGACGTATCAAGCATCCCCAAGCTTAGTTCCTACTCGCCCTCGAGTAGGTAAACGATAACAAGGATAATTTCTGAAGTGACATGCTATCATAATCTTGATCAATACTATTGTAAAGCACATGAGATGAATGCAGCGATTCGAAGCAATGGTGAAGACAATGAGTAAACAACTGAATCATATAGCAAAGACTTTTCATGAATAATACTTTCAAGACAAGCATCAATAAGACTTGCATAACAGTTAACTCATAAGCAATAAGTTCTTAGTAGAAAGCTTTGAAACAACACAAAGGAAGATATAAGTTTCAGGGGTTGCTTTCTACTTTATTGTTGAGTCAGTTTACCTATTCTTTCTATCTTAGAAGCAAACACTTGCGTAAACTGTGTGCATTGATTCTTACATGTTTACCTATTGCACTTGTTATATTACTTTGTGTTGACAATTGTCCATGAGATATACATGTTAAAGTTGAAAGAAACCGCTGAAACTTATATCTTCCTTTGTGTTGTTTCAACGCCTTTACTTTGAACTTATTGCTTTATGAGTTAACTGTTATGCAAGTCTTATTGATGCTTGTCTTGAAAGTATTATTCATGAAAAGTCTTTGCTATATGATTCATTTGTTTACTCATTATCTTCATCATTGCTTCGAATCGCTGCATTCATCTCATGTGCTTTACAATAGTATGATCAAGATTATGATAGCATGTCACTTCAGAAATTATCTTTGTTATCGTTTACCTACTCGAGGGCGAGTAGGAACTAGGCTTGGGGATGCTTGATACGTCCCAAACGTACGTATCTATAATTTCTTATGTTCCATGCTACTTTTATGATGATACTCACATGTTTTATACACATTATATGTCGTTATTATGCATTTTCCGGCACTAACCTATTGACGAGATGCCGAAGAGCCAGTTGCTGTTTTCTGCTGTTTTTGGTTTCAGAAATCCTAGTAAGGAAATATTCTCGGAATTGGACGAAATAAACGCCCAGGGTCCTATTTTCACACGAAGCTTCCAGAAGACCGAAGAGGATAAGAAGTGGGGCCACGAGGCGGCCACACAACAGGGCGGCGCGGCCCAGGTGCTGGCCGCGCGGCCCTAGCGTGTGGGGCCCTCGTGTGGCCCCCTGACCTGCCCTTCCGCCTACTTAAAGTCTTCGTCGCGAAACCCCCAGTACCGAGAGCCACGATACGGAAAACCTTCCAGAGACGCAGCCGCCGCCAATCCCATCTCGGGGGATTCAGGAGATCGCCTCCGGCACCCTTCCGGAGAGGGGAATCATCTCCCGTAGGACTCTTCATCGCCATGATCGCCTCCGGATTGATGTGTGAGTAGTTCACCCCTGGACCATGGGTCCATAGCAGTAGCTAGATGGTCGTCTTCTCCTAATTGTGCTATCATGCTCGATCTTGTGAGCTGCCTATCATGATCAAGATCGTTTCTTTGTAATCCTACATGTTGTGTTTGTTGGGATCCGATGGATATTGAATACTATGTCAAGTTGATTATCAATCTATCATATATGTTGTTTATGTTCTTGCATGCTCTCCGTTGCTAGTAGAGGCTCTGGCCAAGTTGGTACTTGTGACTCCAAGAGGGAGTATTTATGCTCGATAGTGGGTTCATGCCTCCATTAAATCTGGGACGAGTGACGAAAGTTCTAAGGTTGTGGATGTGCTTGTTGCCACTAGGGATAAAACATCGATGCTTTGTCTAAGGATATTTGTGTTGATTACATTACGCACCATACTTAATGCAATTGTCCGTTGCTTGCAACTTAATACCGGAAGGGGTTCGGATGATAACCCGAAAGTGGACTTTTTAGGCATAGATGCATGCTTGGATGGCGGTCTATGTACTTTGTCGTAATGCCCTGATTAAATCTCATAGTACTCATCATGATATATGTATGTGCATTGTTATGCCTTCTTTATTTGTCAATTGCCCAACTGTAATTTGTTCACCCAACATGCTATTTATATTATGGGAGAGACACCGCTAGTGAACTGTGGACCCCGGTCTATTCTTTACATCTGAAATACAATCTACTGCAATACTTGTTCTTTACTGTTCTTCGCAAACAATCATCTTCCACACAATACGGTTAATCCTTTGTTCACAGCAAGCCGGTGAGATTGACAACCTCACTGTTACGTTGGGGCAAAGTACTTTGGTTGTGTTGTGCGAGTTCCACGTTGGCGCCGGAATCCCTGGTGTTGCGCCGCACTACACTCCGCCGCCATCAACCTTCAACGTGCTTCTTGGCTCCTACTGGTTCGATAAACCTTGGTTTCTTTCTGAGGGAAAACTTGCTACTGTGCGCATCACACCTTCCTCTTGGGGTTCCCAACGGACGTGTGCTTTACGCGTATCACAAGTCTATCAACCTTAGAAGCAAGAATATCAATTTTACCAAGCTTTTCTTCAACAGATTTGTTAAAAGCAGTTTGTGTACTAATAAATTCTTTAAGCATGGCTTCAAGACCAGGGGGTACACTCCTATTATTGTTGTAAGAATTCCCATAAGAATTACCATAACCATTACTATTAGCAGATGGATATGGCCTATAGTTGTTACCAGAATTATTCCTATAGGCATTGTTGTTGAAATTATTATTTTTCATGAAGTTCACATCAACATGTTCTTCTTGGGCAACCAATGAAGCTAAAGGAACATTATTAGGATCAACATTAGATCTACCATTCACAAGAATAGACATAATAGCATCAATCTAATCATTCAAGGAAGAGGTTTCTTCAACAGAATTTACCTTCTTACCTTGTGGAGCCCTTTCAGTGTGCCATTCAGAGTAATTTATCATCATATCATCAAGAAGCTTTGTCGCCGCCCCCAAAGTGATGGACATAAAGGTTCCTCCAGCAGCTGAATCCAATAGGTTCCGCGAAGAAAAATTCAATCCTGCATAGAAGGTTTGGATGATCATCCAAGTAGTTAGTTCATGGGTTGGGCAATTCTTTACCAAAGATTTCATTATTTCCCATGCTTGAGCAACATGTTCATTATCCAATTGCTTAAAATTCATTATGCTACTTCTCAAAGATATAATTTTAGCAGGAGGATAATATCTACCAATGAAAGCATCTTTACATTTAGTCCATGTATCAATACTATTCTTAGGCAAAGATAGCAACCAATCTTTAGCTCTTCCTCTCAAAGAGAAAGGAAACAATTTTAATTTTATAATATCACCATCTACATCCTTATACTTTTGCATTTCACAAAGTTCAACAAAATTATTAAGATGGGCAGCAGCATCATCAGAACTAACACCAGAAAATTGCTCTCTCATAACAAGATTTAGTAAAGCAGGTTTAATTTCAAAGAATTCTGCTGCAGTAGCAGGTGGAGCAATAGGTGTGCATAGGAAATCATTATTATTTGTGCTAGTGAAGTCACACAACTTAGTGTTTTCAGGAGTATTCATTTTAACAGTAGTAAATAAAGCAAACTAAATAAAGTAAATGCAAGTAACTAATTTTTTTGTGTTTGGGATTTCTATTTTCGTGCCCTCGGGTCCTTAGTTGTGCTCAGTTTTCCCCAGCTCCTTAGTTTTTACTCAGTTTTACCCTAGCCTTTGTCTGAAACCATCACACGTGATGTAACGGCCGGTTGCCCGACGGTTGACCGTTATCTTGTGACTAGTGGGGCCACGTAGAGCCCGCAAAGACACGTCGAGACCATCCATCTTTGTTTGACCGTAAGCATCGGTGTATCCCCGACCAAAACGCGCACGAGTGGGGCTTCGGTAGATCGAATGACAAGTGGGCCATGGCGCTGATACAATGGGCAATACACGGGTAGGAATAGATTTTTAAACGGAGCTCTACGAGCGATGGCACGGAGGAGGTGCCTGCGGGGTGCCGAGATGAGATCGTCGTCCACAAAGAACTGCATGAGGCGAGACCGGACGCATTAGATAGATATGAACTAGACGCGTTTAACCATGCAAAGAAGAGAAGAAATGGTCGACGACATCGACGACTACCTCAAAACTTTGATCGACCAGTGTCCGACACGAACGCGAGCAATGTAGAGAAAACTAGTGTCTCTCCTTTCTAGCGTGTATAGATGGGTGCTAGAAGAGTGTGGTGGCGAAGGGAAAGACCTCGCGGTGGTCTGTGGCGTCCAGCATAGCGGGGCGGCGTGGCCGTGCCCACAGCGGTGTGCATGCATGTTCGGCATTGGCATCAGCATGTACGTTCGGCATTGGCCTCGGCGGTATCTCTGGTGTGTCAGTGATCGAATGAGGGGACGGGATTGACGGTGCATCCCGACGGTGACCTTGCAGTGGCGGCGAGCATAGTCGTTCTGACCATGCCGATATCGGCATCGGCATCGTTTGGAGGCTGTGGTGCTCGAATCAAGGTGGGATTTGTTTCTTGTACGCCAAAAGTGATTTGAAACAAGTTTCGTGTTGAAGGTTAGGTAACGAAAGTTTGTAACTAAGCCCAAAATTATACTAGCGCCATGGTGAGGTTCTTTTTGATAGAGCTATACGGTTGGGCAAACTTTTTTGACACTTTTTAGATAGGGTTCCTTGTTGTTACACGTATGGCATCATGTATGGCAAATTTGGGGTCATTTGGAGATGTTCGAAAAAATCACTTTGCTTAAACGCATGCCGTTTCGTCTCACTGAAACCAGCTTTTCTAACAAGGTGATTTTTTCTACATTCTCTAAATGACCTCAAATTTCATACAGCTGATCTTCTATACATAGATAGATAGATGGTTTCGTTTTTACATTTTTTGAACATTTTTATTTCCCTTTATAATACCCAATTGATTTTCAGATTTTGTAACAAGTTATGGCATCATGTATGGCATCATTTTCGCCCTAAATTTCAAAATTTGTGAAACTTTCCCTTTTAGATATTCCTTGTTGTTATAGATATGGCATCATGTATGCCAAATTTTGTTAGGTCTCACTGAAACCAGCTTTTGTAACAAGTTAGGTTTTTTCGACCTTCTCAAAAGGGATTTTTTTCTACCTTCTCTAAATGACCTAAAAAATCATACAGACGATATTCTATACAAAGATAGGTAGATGTTTTGCGTGAAAAGTAATGGCTACAACAAATCGGTGATGGTTTATCATTTTTTCGTGAAAATTAATGGCTACAACAAATCGGTGATGGTTTATCATTTTTTGCGTGAAAATTAATGGCTACAACAAATCGGTGATGGTTTATCATTTTTTGCGTGAAAATTAATGGCTACAACAAATCGGTGATGGTTTATCATTTTTTGCGTGAAAATTAATGGCTACAACAAATCGGTGATGGTTTATCATTTTTTGCGTGAAAATTAATGGCTACAACAAATCGGTGATGGTTTATCATTTTTTGCGTGAAAATTAATGGCTAGAACAAATCGGTGATGGTTTATCATTTTTTGCGTGAAAAGTAATGCCTAAAAGAGTTTATAATTTTTAGCGCGTGAAAATGAATACAGAAAACCGCCCTTTAGCATACTTAGAGAGTGGAAGGTAACCGCCGACAGAGAGAGAGGGGTTATCCTGCCCGTTAGATCATACGATCAACGGTCGGCGGGCACGATCCGCGTGACATGGGCTAGACCAATCGGGGCAATGTTGCACGTCTGCGAGAATTTGTGGAGGGAGAGGGCAAAGCTGAGTAGTATCAAGAAACCAAGGGCACCTGTGTAATAAACAGACTAAGGGATTCAAATATGAGATTTAAAAAATGGAAAATGTGTGTTTTGTACAATGAAACCCATCTTGGCCTACCTCAAACTATTTGCAATACAAATATACATCGAGTGTGAGAATTGTGGCCTCATTTAGACAAAGTATGTTTTGGGGAAAGTCTGTTTTGGGAAGGGCTTATTGTGGAAAACCATGCACCTTCATAGCTACTAGGTGATTTGAGAAGGCCTTTGAGAAGTGGCAATTTGTGGTAAAACTTGATTTATCTATGACTTATCTATGTTTTGAGAACTGGAAATTTGTGGTAAAGACTCCATGAGTATGTGCCACTATTTTTCGGAATTTTTTGCACATTAAATGACTCATTTAACTAGTTAATCCCATTTGTTGACTATCTGTTGACCAGCCACTTGAGGGTAAAACCGAGCATATTGCACTAGCCGGTATTAGCACTCAAGGGGAAAACCGAGCACACAAAAAATGCTAGTATATGACTCGAGGTTATATCCGAGTATATCTAAATTTCCGGGGTTAGACTCGAGGACGCGTGTTGCGGTGCAGAAATGGAAGACGTGCAATTGTTGACGCGTAGACGCGGGTCGCGGTGCGAAGTCGAAGACGTGCAATCGTGGACGCGTGTCGCATTGCGAAGTCCAAGACGTGCAGACGTGCAGTGGTGGACGCGTAGGACGCGGGTCGCATTAACCACCCCTCGCCTTTATAGACGCCTCCTCCCACTATCTCTGTCACTCTCACTCGCCCACGCAACGACGCCTCTCTCACGTCCCATCATCTTCTCCAAAGCAAAAAACCCTCTCCCTCTCCCTCTCCCTCTCCTCTGCCGGCGAGATGGACAAGGAGAATGCCAATCCCATCGTCCACGGCGCCGTCGGCTCCAAGCGCGATGCCTCCCTCTTCGACGCCGTCCCCTCAACGGACGTCGCCGCCACCTCCACCGGTGCATCGGAGGCTGCTGCCGCCGGTGGCGGTCAGATCCCGCCGGGATATGACCCCTATGAGCCGGTGCCGTACGTCCCGCCCCCGAACCCCTACGACACCTTCCTGGAGGACCCATGGAGCGAGGTAACTACGGTTTGCTTCCTTTTTTGTTCCCCATTCCTTTTTGAACCCTATTTTTGCTGGTGTAGATGGATCTGTAGATGGATGAGCATTGGGCTAATATTTGCACCAATTTTATTCCATTTTGTTTTGATCACTTCTTGATTTCCTTTAAGATTTGGGGTTCGGCCGTTCGGTTAATTTATGCAAGTAATAATTGGATCTCAATCAGTTAATTTATGCAAGTAATCATGGTATCTCAATCAGTTATTTTATGCACTAATCGAAAGATATCAACCGTTTAATTTTGCAAATAATCTGGAATGTGTTCAAGTTCAGATCTGGAATCTGTTTCATTGCCTATGATGAATCGTTGGGCACAAATTTTTACAGGGAGGGTTCAGCGAACCATTGCTGTGTACAAATCTGTTGTGCATGAGCTTTGGTTCGCTTACACCTTCCCTGTATATATATAATCGTGCCCACTCTAACTGAGGCAGACTCTATTTTTCCTAACTTTGTTATCATGCACGTTCGTCATCGTTGCAACTCATTCACTCATAGTTTCTGTTTGATATGGATCAGATGTCTGGCAGCGACGTCGGCAGCGACGACGAGGAGGAGGACGTCAAGACTCGCCGAGTGCTTGTGGAGGCTGCAGGTCGGCCGATACATCTCCTACTTCGCCAAGGGTGTCTACAGGTGCCCCTTCAGCACTAGGAGACTCGGCGGCACGGACTTCAACTGCCTCGTCACGCATGCTGAGAACATCAGCAACACCTTCCCCAAGGTCGGCACGACGGTGAACGTCTACTCCTTCCGCGCCAAGCACAGGGCGCTCGGCATGCACCTCCGCAGCATGCGGCGGGTGGAGATCTCCGCCGGGCGCATGCCTCCGCTCAAGCCCAAGGCTCCCAAGGGGAGCAGCAGCAACAAGTGGAGGGAGAGCCAGATGGGGTAGGCGGAGTCCTGGACGTGTGCTGCTGCTGCCTCCCATTTTGTTGTTGGGATCCCTTTGTTGTTAGCTAGGGATCCCTTGTTGTTATGTTGTTAGTATGATGGTGCTGTGAAGAACCTAGAACCTGTTACTATGTTGGCTGCTGTGTATGCAGCTTATTATCTAGGGAGGGATCCCTATTATCTATCCCTATTCTACTATATTTTGTTGGCCCTACTTTGTTTTCTCGATTTACTATGACTGTGAATTTATCGCACATTACCCTAGAGATTTGCTTCTATACGGACCAGAGGGAGTACTAGATTGGGATCCCTACTAGATTTGCTGCCATATTGGGCAAACAACGAGGGCCAAAAGGCACAAATAATTGAAGAAAGACAGAAATGCAAACTTTTCTAGATTTGATACTTATTTGGTGAAAAGGACAGAGAGAAAAGAGGGGAAAAAGGTGCTCTTAATAATGCCAATTTGGGGCCGAGAGAGATAGAACCCAGCTCCTGCTCACGTGCGCAACCAAACGCGGTCTCGTCCTGTCCCACGCGGTCCCTTTCTACCGGCCCCACATGACGCGGCCCCACACGTGACAGAACGGTCAACTAAACGGGAATCCTGCCGTCTGAGCTGCTTCTGCGGGTTTCAAACAAGGGCTTGGAGAAAACTGAGGAAAAACTAAGGAGCTGGGGAAAACTGAGTACAACTAAGGATCTGAGGGCACGAAAATAGAAATCCCTTTCAATATAGAGAACGCAAACAAGACAGTAAATAAAATAAAGCTAGCAACTAATTTTTTTTGTGTGTTTTTGATATAAGAGCAAACAAAGCAGTAAATAAAGTAAAGTAAAGCAAGACAAAAACAAAGTAAAGAGATTGGATGTGAGAGACTCCCCTTGCAGCGTGTCTTGATTTCCCCGGCAACGGCGCCAGAAATTTAGCTTGATACGCGTAAAGCACACGCCCGTTGGGAACCCCAAGTGGAAGGTGTGATGCGTGTAGCAGCAAGTTTCTCTCAGTAAGAAACCAAAGTTTATCGAACCAGTAGGAGTCAAGGATCACGTGAAGGTCGTTGGTGACGGAGTGTAGTGCGGTGCAACACCAGGGATTCCGGCGCCAACGTGGAACCTGCACAACACAATCAAAGCACTTTGCCCCAACGTAACAGTGAGGTTGTCAATCTCACCAGCTTGTTGTAAACAAAGGATTAACCGTATAGTGTGGAAGATGATGTTTGTTTGCAAAGAACAGTAAAGAACAAGTATTGCAGTAGATTGTATTTCAGATGTAAAGAATGGACCGGGGTCCACAGTTCACTAGTGGTGTCTCTCCCATAAGATAAATAGCATGTTGGGTGAACAAATTACGGTTGGGCAATTGACAAATAAAGAAGGCATAACAATGCACATACATATATCATGATGAGTACTATGAGATTTAATCGGGGCATTACGACAAAGTACATAGACCGCTATCCAGCATGCATCTATGCCTAAAAAGTCCACTTTCAGGTTATCATCCGAACCCCTTCCGGTATTAAGTTGTAAACAACGAGACAATTGCATTAAGTATGGTGCGTAATGTAATCAACACAAATATCCTTAGACAAAGCATCGATGTTTTATCCCTAGTGGCAACAGCACATCCACAACCTTAGAACTTTACATCATCTGTCCCAGATTCAATGGAGGCATGAACCCACTATCGAGCATAAATACTCCCTCTTGGAGTTACAAGTATCAACTTGGCCAGAGCCTCTACTAGCAACGGAGAGCATGCAAGAACATAAACAACACATATATGGTAGATTGATAATCAACTTGACATCGTATTAAATATTCATCGGATCCCAACAAACACAACATGTAGCATTACAAATAGATGATCTTGATCATGATAGGCAGCTCACAAGATCTAACATGATAGCACAATGAGGAGAAGACAACCATCTAGCTACTGCTATGGACCCATAGTCCAGGGGTGAACTACTCACACATCGATCCGGAGGCGATCATGGCGATGAAGAGCCCTCCGGGAGATGATTCCCCTCTCCGGCAGCGTGCCGGAGGCGATCTCCTGAATCCCCCGAGATGGGATTGGCGGCGGCTGCGTCTCTGGAAGGTTTTCCGTATCGTGGCTCTTGGTACTGGGGGTTTTGCGACGAAGGCTTTAAGTAGGCGGAAGGGTAGGTTTAGGGGCGACGCGAGGGCCCCACACGCCAGGGCCGCGCGGCCAAGGCCTGGGCCGCGCCGCCCTGTTGTGTCAGCGCCTCGTCGCCCCACTTCGTTTCCCTTTCGGTCTTCTGGAAGCTTCGTGTAAAAATAAGACCCTGGGCGTTGATTTCGTCCAATTCCGAGAATATTTCCTTTGTAGGATTTCTGAAACCAAAAACAGCGAGAAAACAACAACTGGCTCTTCGGCATCTCGTCAATAGGTTAGTGCCGGAAAATGCATAATAATGACATATAATGTGTATAAAACATGTGAGTATCATCATAAAAGTAGCATGGAACATAAGAAATTATAGATACGTTTGAGTCTCTTTGAGACGTATCAGCGGGGCGGAAAACACCAGAGAGAAAAGAGCTCTCCGGCAGGCTGAAATCCGCCGAGGAAATTCCCTCCCGGAGGGGGAAATCGACGCCATCGTCACCGTCATCGAGCTGGACTTCATTGGGATCATCATCACCATCATCTCCACCGCCGACACCATCATCTCCACCGCTGCACCTCGTCACCACTGTAACATCTAGGGTTGAATCTTGATTGTTTGATAGGGGAAACTCTCCCGGTATTGATTACTCCTTGTTATTGATGCTATTGAGTGAAACCATTGAACCAAGGTTTATGTTCAGATTGTTATTCATCATCATATCACCTCTGATCATGTTCCATATGATGTCTCGTGAGTAGTTCGTTTAGTTCTTGAGGACATGGGTGAAGTCTAAATGTTAGTAGTGAACTATGTTGAGTAATATTCAATGTCATGATATTTAAGTTGTGGTGTCATTCTTCTAGTGGTGTCATGTGAACGTCGACTACATGATACTTCACCTTCATGGGCCTAGGGGAATGCATCTTGTATTCGTTTGCTAATTGTGGGGTTGCCGGAGTGACAGCAACCTGAACCCCCGTTGGTATATCGATGCAGGAGGGATAACGGGATCTCGAGTTTAAGGTTGTGGTTAGATTTATCTTAATTACTTTCTTGTATTTGCGGATGCTTGCAAGGGGTATAATCACAAGTATGTATTAGTCCTAGGAAGGGCGATGCATTAGCATAGGTTCACCCACACAACACTTATCAAAACAATGAAGATTAATCAACTATATGAAGCGAAAGCACTAGACTAAATTCCCGTGTGTCCTCAAGAACGTTTGGTCATTATAAGTAAACAAACCGGCTTGTCCTTTGTGCTAAAAAGGATTGGGCCACTCGCTGCAACTATTACTCTCGCATTTTATTTACTTGTACTTTATTTATCTGCTATATCAAAACCCCCTGAATACTTGTCTGTGAGCATTTACAGTGAATCCTTCATCGAAACTACTTGTCAACACCTTCTGCTCCTCGTTGGGTTCGACACTCTTATTTATCAAAAGTACTACGATACACCCCCTATACTTGTGGGTCATCACTACTATGAGATTTAATTAGGGCATTACGACAAAGAATATAGACCGCTATCCAGCATGCATCTATGCCTAAAAAGTCCACCTTCGGGTTAGCATCCGCACCCCTTCCAGTATTAAGTTCCAAACAATAGACAATTGCATTAAGTACTGCGCATAATGTAATCAACACAAATATCCTTAGACAAAGCATCGATGTTTTATCCCTAGTGGCAACAGCACATCCACAACCTTAGAACTTTCTGTCACTGTCCCGGATTCAATGGAGGCATGAACCCACTATCGAGCATAAATACTCCCTCTTGGAGTCACAAGTATCAACTTGGCCGAGCCTCTACTAGCAACGGAGAGCATGCAAGAACATAAACAACACATATATGATAGATTGATAATCAACTTGACATAGTATTCAATATTCATCGGATCCCAACAAACACAACATGTAGCATTACGAATAGACGATCTTGATCATGATAGGCAGCTCACAAGATCTAAACATGATAGCACAAGAGGAGAAGACAACCATCTAGCTACTGCTATGGACCCATAGTCCAAGGATGAACTACTCACGCATCAATTCGGAGGCGGGCATGGTGATGTAGAGCCCTCTGGTGATGATTCCCCTCTCCGGCAGGGTGCCGGAGGCGATCTCCTGAATCCCCAGAGATGGGATTGACGGCGACGGCGTCTCTGGAACTTTTCTCGTATCGTGGCTCTCGGTGATAGGGTTTTCGCGACGGATAGAATATATAGGCGAAGGGGGCAGAGTCGGGAGGCGCCCGAGGGGCCCACCCCATAGGGCGGCGCGCCCAAGGGTTGGGCCGCGCCCCCCTAGGGTGTGGCCGCCTCGTCGCCCCTCTTCGTCTCCTCTTCGGACTTTTGGAAGGCTCCATGCAAAATAAGACCGTGGGCTTTTGTTTCGTCCAATTCCGAGAATATTTCCTGTGTAGGATTTCTGAAACCAAAAAAGCGAGAAAACAGGAACTGGCGCTTCGGCATCTTGTTAATAGGTTAGTGCCGGAAAATGCATCAAAATGATATAAAGTGTATATAAAACATGTGAGTATTGTCATATAACTATCATGGAACATAAGAAATTATAGATACGTTTGAGACGTATCAATAGCTAATTGGAAAACTCCCAAGCCCACATCCGAAAAGATCGGCATATAGGTTGGCATCGTCTTTGGCCTCACCGAAATAAAACAATTCACTTTTATGGAAATTTAGCTTGAGACCTGACAATGCTCGAAAGCTGAAAGAATAAACTTCAGATTCATTGCTTTTCCCAAGTCATGATCCATAAATAAATTATATTGTCAGCATATTGAAGAATAGATAAGCCCCCATCTACCAAATGAGGAACCACCCCTTTAATTTGGCCATCAACTTTAGCCCGCTCGATTATAATAGCAAGCATGTCCGCCACAATGTTAAATAACATTGGGGATAGGGGGACCGACTTGCCTCAAACATTTCTTTGTCTGGAAGTATCTACCAATGTCATCATTGACTTTGATTGCAACACTTCCTCCAAATAAAAAGTTATTAATCAGAGTGCGCCAGTCATTGGGAAAACCTTTCATCCCGAGTGTCTGCTGAAGAAAAGACCATTTAACCTTATCATAGGCCTTCTCAAAGTCAATTTTGAGTATTACTCCATTCAACTTTTTACGGTGCATCTCATGAACTGTTTCATGCAAAGTGACAACACCATCTAGGATGTATCTATCTTGCATAAAAGTTGTCTGAGATGGAAGCACCACATGACCAACCACCGAATTAAGTCTAATAGTCGCAACGTTCGTGAAAATCTTGAAGCAAACATTTAGGAGACAATTTAGTCTATATTGTTGAATCCTTTCAGCATCAATCACTTTTGGTAAGAGAATGGTTTCACCAAAATTGATACAAAACATGTCAAGTTGTCCCTTATGAAGTTCACTAAAGAGTTCCAAAAGATCTCCCTTAATTATATCCCAGAAGTTTTGATAGAATTCAGCTGGGAAGCCATCCGGTCCTGGCGCCTTATTTTGCTCCATTTGAAAAAACCGCTTTTCTTATCTCTTCCTCAGAATAGGGAGAAGTCAAAAGCACATTTTCTTGTGGAGACACTTGAGGTATATCATCCTGGACTCGTCCATAGATGTATCAGATTCCTCAGGGGCGCCACATAGACCTTTATAATATGATGTAATATATGACTTTAGCTGCTCATGACCTTCAATCGCACCATCTTCCTAGACTAGAGAATGAATGAGTTTCTTTCCGTCTCTTCCATTGGCAACACTGTGAAAGTATCTCGTATTCGAATCTTGTTCCAGCAAAAAAATGGGCTTTGGATCTTTGGTACCATTTGAGTTCATCCTCCCTGAGTAGACCAGGTAACCTTGCATTGAATTGACTTTTGAGTTCAATCTCATGCGTAGGCAATGGTCGTACTTCAGCGAGTGCCTCTAGATCATCAACTTTTGGTGATAGGATGAGTTTCTCCTTTTTAGTTGGCCAGTCATGTGCTTAGACCATCGTCCAAGGTATCTACGCATGGAGCGTAACTTATTATTCCACCTTTGGATTGGAGTGTTCCCAGCAACAGGTTTGTCACATATAAACTTAATCATATCCGAGAAACCTTTCCATTGTAACCATCCAAGTTCAAATTTGAACAGACGTCTACGCGGAGGAGATGGTTTCCCAGTTGCAATTAAAATAGGGGCATGATCCGACAAAGCTTCTATGCGAGGTCGGACCCGTACTAAGACAAGAGGGTACTTTAATTCCCAATCAGAGTCCATCAATACATGGTCTAACTTCTCATAAGTAGGCTGTGGGAGGCTATTTTCCCAAGTAAATTGCCTATCAACCATTGAAACCACTCTTAAATCCAAGTTGTCAATGACGACATTGAATAAAAAAGGCCAATGTGTATCGAACCGACCTTTGTCTTCTCCTGTGGGTATCGTAGCAAATTAAAATCCCCCCCAATAATGATCGGGTGCGGATTGTCCTTTGCTAGATTAACCAATTCACGGAGAAAAGCAGGTTTTGCCGTATCCTGAGCAGCCCCATAGACGGAGACCAAGCTCCATATGAAATATCAGATTTGTTCCGGATGTGAAGCTTTATATGAAAGTCACCTCTAGAATTATCCAAAATTTCCATAGTAGAAGTTTGGACCCCGACTAATAGGCCACCCAAACGCCCTCGGGGTGGGTGGGATACCCAAGCAAAGTCTTCCCCGCCTGGAAGGCGATTTAGAAAACTTGTTGAGTAATTCAGCTTATCCGTCTCCGAAATGGCAACAAAATTCCCTAATGTTATCAGCAATGTGCAAGTGTTTAGCCAAGTCTTTTAGACCTCTGTTATTCTTAAACATGCCATTCATTTGGAAATAATAAAGGATTTAGTCACCTTAGCCTTTTTATTAGGCCAAGCATTTCTCTTAATAGAGGACGCTCTGGATTTATGCTCCGCTGCTTGAAGTTCAATGCGTAAACCCAGCGCCACATCATCCAGACCAACCTCCAATACCTCTCCAAGTAGATGCGAAAGAAGCTGTCCGTCTGAGAAGGAATACACTTCCTCCTCATCGTCGTCCGAGACAACAGTATCAGTGTTGGCGTCAGAAACCCACCGGCGGGCAGCGACGGGCAACACAGTAGAGCCGGGAACAACTAGGGCTGCGGCTGGCCCCAGTCCCTCTGAGCGACGGCCCGCAAAGCCTCCTGGTCACACACCCGATGTTGATTGCAAGGGCGTGCCACCTGACCTATACCTGGTCAGGAAGGTGTGGGTGATGCCTCGCTTAGTTTCTGCGGGGCACACACGTAAACGTTAAATAGAGCCTCGATCGGCTCTCAGGTTATCCTGTGAATCGGCTCAAAGAGCCGATCCACCCATGATTCAGACAGGGTGTCCGAATATATGGTGGTCCTGCTTGATCAAGATAAAGCTGATAAGATCTACGACGATTAGGGTTTTCACCGCATAATCGGATCATCCTACTCACGATTGGGCCTCGCGCTCGCGTACGGTGACCGTAAGCCGATCCTAGACGGGGCCTAAAAACCAACACGAGGTTGATCCTCGGAACATCCTGTCTAGGGCTAGCAAACTGCACCCTACACGCCGCTGGATCCTCCAACCCTTTGTAAGGCCTAACTATTGCAGATATTAAACTAATCCTTGAAGAATCAAGGAGCAACCGTAACGGATCGAATCTACTAAACGATGATCAAGCGGGGTGCCGCCCCTACACCTAAGATAGGTGTAAGGGCGGCTAGACATGCAAGGGTTGCACTACGATAGCATATGATACGAAGCACCATGCTAACCCTAACATGCCTAAGATAACTACGTTGCTCGCCATCAAAAAGGCTTCAGCACGAGCAACGCGTGAACAACGACATAAGCTTATGCCGCCTAGATCGCAAGATGCGATCTAGGCGGCATGGTGCTTACCAGGAGAAACCCTCGAGACGAAGGAGTTGGCGATGCGCCGAGATTTGTTTGTGGTTGAACGTTGGTTGTTGTTTATTCCATAAACCCTAGATACATATTTATAGTCCAGGGGACTTTCTAATTCAGGCGTGCACCTAACCGTGCACGGGTAAAACTCTAGCTTCTAAACTAAGATGCGATCTACTATGTTACAGATACATGGGCAATTAGCCCAAACTTGGTATGCAAGGCCGATTCATGTATTTCTTCCATGTATATTCTTCAAGCTTATCTCCAATCACGGCCCACCTCTGATCTGGTCAAATTCTGGTGATAACACATGCCCCCCTGGTTTTGAAAATGACATTTCCAAAATCATTATGCTTTTTCTTCGAAGGGTCATGTCATGGCAGAGCAGAACCGTCGCAGAGCCTTTCATCATATCGCCTTGCCTTCTCAACTTCTCTGCACGATTTGACATTGTAGTTCCTTTTTCGTGATAGGCGGCTTCATTGTGCGCACTTCCTCCTGACTTTTTAGGCCGATCTCAATTCCGCGTTCATGAACCAAGAAGCCCAAGAATTGACCGGCCATCACTCCAAATGCACACTTCTTTGGATTCATCCTTAGTCCGAATTTCCTAGTTCGGTCCCGGATGCGTCGTAAATCCTCCAAGCGTCCCTCTACGGAGACAGACTTGACCATCACGTCACCAATGTAGATCTCAACCAGTTTGCCGATCAGATCATGAAATATGCAGTTCATGGCTCTTTGGTACGTTGCACCAGCGTTCTTCAGCCCAAATGTCATGACTACATATTCAAACAAGCCCACTGAACCTGGTACTCTGAATGCAGTCTTGTGTATATCTTCTGGATATGGTCAACATAAAGTAATATAACAAGTGCAATATGCAAGTATGTAGGAATCAATGCACAGTTAACACAAGTGTTTGCTTTTTTAGATAGAAGGAAATGGGTAAACCGACTCAACAATAAAAGTAGAAGAAAGGCCCTTCGCGAGAGGAAGCATGGATTGCTATATTTGTGCTAGAGCTTTTATTTTGAAAATAAGAAACAACTTTGTCAACGGTAGTAATAAAGCATATGAGTTATGTAAATTATATCCTACAAGTTGCAAGCCTCATGCATAGTATACCAATAGTGCCCGCACCTTGTCCTAATTAGCTTGGATTTACATGGATTATCATAGCATAGCATACGTTTTAACCAAGTGTCACAAAGGGGTACCTCTATGCCGCCTGTACAAAGGTCTAAGGAGAAAGCTCGCATTGGATTTCTCGCTTTTGATTATTCTCAACTTAGACATCCGTACCGGGACAACATAGACAACAGATAGTGGACTCCTCTTTAATGCATAAGCATTCAACAACAGATAAAATTCTCATAAGAGATTGAGGTTCGTTGTCCAAACTGAAACTTCCACCATGGATCATGGCTTTAGTTAGCGGCCCAATGTTCTTCTCTAACAATATGCATACTCAAACCATTTGATCATGATAAATCACCCTTACTTCAGAGAAGACGAACATGCATAGCAATTCACATGATATTCAACAAAGAAATAGTTGATGGCGTCCCCAGGAACATGGTTATCGCCCAACAAGCAACTTAATAAGAGATAATATGCATAAGTACATATTCAATACCACAATAGGTTTTAAGCTATTTGTCCCATGAGCTATATATTGCAAAGATAAAGAATAGAAATTTCAAAGGTAGCACTCAAGCAATTTACTTTGGAATGGCGGAGAAATACTATGTAGTAGGTAGGTATGGTGGACACAAGTGGCATAGTGTTTGGCTCAAGGATTTTGGATGCATGAGAAGTATTCCCTCCCGATACAAGGTTTAGGCTAGCAAGGTTGTTTAAAGCAAACACAAGTATGAACCGGTACAGCAAAACTCACATAAAAGACATATTGAAAGCATTATAAGACTCTATACCATCTTCATTGTTGTACCTTTTATCATTATATCGAAGCCGATCGCTTGAACCGGCCTCCTCTTTGTCCTTGCCACCAGAGTGACTGCTGTCTTTTTTGTCTTTGCCATGGCGGTAAACAGAATGAGCTACCATGTAGTTAACTTCCCGGCGCAGAGCTCTGGTCCGTTCTTCTGAAGGGGTGGACAGATCTACTTGGTCGAGGGCACCCTCGGCTGTAAAGCCGTTCCACCTGATGCCATGAGAACGGGTCTTCGAGAAAGAGCCGATTAGATCGGCTTCAAAGAGAGCCTTGAGCTCATCGTACTTCTTCTTGTGCTCATCAGGCAGCTCTGCATACGTGACTGGGTCGCCAGCCATCTCAGCTGTGGATGTCGGCATGGTTGCTGAAGAGTGTCCCACCGGGCGTGCCAGAATGTGTTGGCGTCAGAAACCCACCGGCGGGCAGCGACGGGCAACACAGTAGAGCCGGGAACAACTAGGGCTGCGGCTGGCCCCAGTCCCTCTGAGCGACGGCTCGCAAAGCCTCCTGGTCACACACCCGATGTTGATTGCAAGGGCGTGCCACCTGACCTATACCTGGTCAGGAAGGTGTGGGTGATGCCTCGCTTAGTTTCCTGCAGGGCACACACGTAAACGTTAAATAGAGCCTCGATCGGCTCTCAGGTTATCCTGTGAATCGGCTCAAAGAGCCGATCCACCCATGATTCAGACAGGGTGTCCGAATATATGGTGGTCCTGCTTGATCAAGATAAAGCTGATAAGATCTACGACGATTAGGGTTTTCACCGCATAATCGGATCATCCTACTCACGATTGGGCCTCGCGCTCGCGTACGGTGACCGTAAGCCGATCCTAGACGGGGCCTAAAAACCAACACGAGGTTGATCCTCGGAACATCCTGTCTAGGGCTAGCAAACTGCACCCTACACGCCGCTGGATCCTCCAACCCTTTGTAAGGCCTAACTATTGCAGATATTAAACTAATCCTTGAAGAATCAAGGAGCAACCGTAACGGATCGAATCTACTAAACGATGATCAAGCGGGGTGCCGCCCCTACACCTAAGATAGGTGTAAGGGCGGCTAGACATGCAAGGGTTGCACTACGATAGCATATGATACGAAGCACCATGCTAACCCTAACATGCCTAAGATAACTACGTTGCTCGCCATCAAAAAGGCTTCAGCACGAGCAACGCGTGAACAACGACATAAGCTTATGCCGCCTAGATCGCAAGATGCGATCTAGGCGGCATGGTGCTTACCAGGAGAAACCCTCGAGACGAAGGAGTTGGCGATGCGCCGAGATTTGTTTGTGGTTGAACGTTGGTTGTTGTTTATTCCATAAACCCTAGATACATATTTATAGTCCAGGGGACTTTCTAATTCAGGCGTGCACCTAACCGTGCACGGGTAAAACTCTAGCTTCTAAACTAAGATGCGATCTACTATGTTACAGATACATGGGCAATTAGCCCAAACTTGGTATGCAAGGCCGATTCATGTATTTCTTCCATGTATATTCTTCAAGCTTATCTCCAATCACGGCCCACCTCTGATCTGGTCAAATTCTGGTGATAACAATCAGGTTTACTCAAAATCGTAGGAGTTAATTTGATTCTATCAAACTTCATATGTCTAAGAGCATTCGCCGAAACAGAAATAGCATTAACAGACTTACCTAACGAAACACCTACATTATTAAGATTTGCAGTAATTAGTGGTGTTGGGAAAGTTAAAAAAGACTATGAACTCTTATTTATACCTGCAAAGTCGAGGTTCGTTGCCGCCTTGTGTCTCATAGCCTTAGCTAGAGAGTCCTCATCCGACACTGCCACCCCATCTAGCCCCACGCCGTGGCGTGTACTCCGCCTAGACGGTGTGATCGCCCCCGGCCTGGATGGAGCCACCGTCCCCCTCCGACGGCCATGGGTAGTGAGACCAGCCCCTCCCAAGCTTTTGTATAAATTTTTCCCAAAATAGGGCATATATTTAAATGAACTATGTTTAAGCTTTTGTATAAATTTTTCCCAAAATAGGGCATTGCGTGACCCAACCGGACCGTCAGCCAGGTCCGTGTGGCCACCCAAACGGCCCAATCCGGACGTGCCAATGCGTCCAGTTTGGGTCGCCGCATTGGAGATGCCCTTAAGAGCCTCCGCTGCCGGCCTGTTAACTAAGCCCGCGTTTGCACCCCATGTAGTTGTTCTGCCTAATCTTTTGACACATCAAATTTTACAGAAGTAAGGACATCTTCAGCGGGGCAACCTAAATGGGTCATGGCACATCGATGGACCGATCGGGCACGCTCCAGCGACGCGACTCAAATGGATATTTGTCTGACCTGACCCATCCGTCCATCAAATTTGGAAAGCGGATAAGTCTACGCGGACATCACATGTATCCGCCCGACTCCGGCAGCCGCCTGCCTTCATCAATGCCGGCATTTCGGCCTCTACGCCGACATCCAATGCCTTGTCCTTTTTAAGCAAGCCAATGGCGGCCATTTTATTCCACAAACTCATCATCTTCCATTCCCCACCACCACCACAGGCATAGCGGTAGCCATGGATGGCGGCATAGGATCGAGGGGAGGGCGTCTAGGACATCCATTAGGCCCCGGGCATGGCCAACGAGGAAGGTGATGTGGGCATTACCCTTCGGGTACCCGACATTAGTCTACCTCCCTTGGCCCAACTAGGGGCCCATGAAGATTGTCCTAGACCAAGGAGGGCCCGTACGTCGGTTGCAACAGAGGAAACCTACCAGAAGATGAATTCTTAACGAACAAGGCAAGAAGGTGTTAATGCAGGAAAGAATGATTAGATCTGAATGTAACCTAGTCGAGTTCGGACAGGACTCTCGGGACCTGGCCTCCTATATAAAGGCCAGGAGAGGGCCTGCCAAATAAGAGAAGAACAAGACACGAAACCCTCGCAAACTTAGCATACACAAACCCTAGAAACCTTGCCTCCCGGCGAGTCCACCATATTAGTCTATCGGCTACCCCATTGTAACCTATTTTACTTGATAAATCAAGATCAGACAAGCAGCAAGTAAGGGTTTTACCTCATCGAGGGCCCTGAACCTGGGTAAATCTCTCTCCCTGTTCGTTTGGTATCCGATGTCTCATGTTAGCCTGCAGGATTCCGTCAACCCTAAGCCCCTCATGCCGGGCATTGCCGAGGAGCTCCCTCGTCAGAAGGCTTGGGGGAGAGGCTAGAGTCATCCACCATCATTCCAGTCACCACCATTGTCCCCATCGCCACCATCGACGCCCGAGTTTGTCGCCATCGACCTCTGTAGGTTTGAGTTCAGCGTCACCATCCACTTGGGCATGGACTGTGATAGGTTGCGCGTCCCCTAGAAGTTCGCGTATCGTCGATGGGCAAGAGACCTACGATAGTGTACTATGGGTGGCCCGCGACGCAACCGTCCCGTGTTCCATGGAGGTGATGTTCGACCGCGTCGGGCAGATGCACCTCCACAATGGCTGGAGGCGGTTCGCCCGCGCGCAAGCCGTTGAAGTCGGGCACTTCGTCATCTTCAAGTACGACGGCCATGGCATGCTCACCGTCAAGGTCTTCGACGAGACCATGGGCCGCTACCACTACCAGTCCGACGAGGATAACTAGGCGAGGGCAAGAGGAAGACGCTAGTGTCTTTATTATGTTTTTACTAATTTCTAGTTTATTATATGTATTTTCTTCAAGGAAATTGTCTCCAATTAGTTATAAAATCTATCCAAATATGTATGAAATCTATTTGCTTCACATAATTCCTATCCAAGGCACTCCCTGGTTCAGTCAGCAGCGGACCAAATAGGTCACACCGCTGGGCGCACTGGCCTGGCCGGCCGGATCGCGGTCCAAATTTTGTCTGCACGTTGTCCCAAACGAACAGAATCAAACCATTTAGGTTAACCCAAGACAAATAGGAAGATCATCTAATGATTGCTAGAAGTGAGAATCGTCGGCTTGGATCGCCCCATTGGAGATGCTCTCAGCGAATGACATGTGAAGTTGCTTGAGAGATTAAGTTTGCCCTAGTTGTCCGTGAAAACTAAATCGACTCTTCCTCGCCAATGGGCAGTGATGCTATAGTACCCGCTGGTGCTCCTCGAGGATAGATGACTCGACTCTTTGTCAAAACTACAGAGCATAAGGTTGGCAGTGGCGGTAGTTGTCAATTAAGAAATTGCTATGGGCATTTTGGATGTGGTACGATCGACAAAGCCGCTGATAATTCCACTTAAGTCGTTTTCCAAGTGATATCATATGGTGTTGTTTCGTGGAGATGTACTTATTAAAAATAGGGATTTCTATTTTCGTGCCCTCGGGTCCTTAGTTGTGCTCAGTTTTCCCCAACCGCTTAGTTTTTCCTCAGTTTTGCCCAAGTCCATGTCTGAAACCCTCACAAGTGCTAACACGGCCGTTTGCCCGACGGGTCAACAACTTTGACCGTTATCTGCTGACTTGTGGGGCCACGTAGAGCCCGCAAAGACACGTCAGACCATCCATATTTGTTTGACCGTAAGCATCATCGTATCCCTGACCAAAACACGGACGAGTGGGGCTTCGATATATCGAATGACAAGTAGGGCCATGACGCTGATACAAGGGGCAATACACGTGTACAAACCTAACTTTTTAAACGGAGCTCTACAGCAATGGAACGGAGGAGGTGGCATGCGGGGTGTCGAGATGAGGTTGACGTTCACAAAGAACTGCATGAGGAGAGACCAGACGCATTAGATAGATATGAACTTGACGCGTTTAACCATGCAAAGAAGAGAATAAATGGTCGAGGACATTGACGACTACCTCAACACTTTGACGGTGTCGGACACGAACGTGAGCAATGTAGAGAAAAATAGTCTCTCCTTTCTGGCGTGTATAGATGGGTGCTAGGGGACTATGGTGGCGAAGGGAAAGACCTCGCGGTGGTCTGTGGCGTCCAACTTAGCGGGGCGGCGTGGCTGTGCCCACATTGGCGTGCATGTTCGGCATTGGCATCAACATGTACGTTCAGCATTGGCCTCAGCGATATCTCTGGTGTGTCAGTGATCAAATGAGGGGACGGGATTGAGGGTGCATCCCGACGGTGACCTAGCAGTGGCGGCGAGCATAGCCGTTCTGACCATGTCGATATCGGCATCGGCATCGTTTGGAGGTTGTGGTGCTCGAATCAAGGTGAGATTTGTTTCTTGTACGCCAAAATGAATTTGAAACAAGTTTCATATTGAAGGTTAGGTAAAATACGAAAGTTTGTAACTGGAAATTTTACTGGCACCATGGTGAGGTTCTTTTTGATAGAGCTATACGGTTCGGCAAAAGTTTTTGACACTTTTTAAATATTCCTTGTTGTTACACGTATGGCATCATGTTTGGCAAATTTGGGGTCATTTGGAGATTTTCGAAAAAATCACTTTGCTTAAGCGCATGACGTTTGGTCTCACTGAAACTAGCTTTTGTAATAAGTTAGGTTTTTTCGACCTTCTCTAAATGACCTCAAATTTCATACAGATGATGTTCTATACAAAGATAGGTAGATTGTTTCATTTTTACATTTTTTTGAACTTTTATTTTCCTTTATAATACCTAGTTGATTTTCAGGTCAAAACCTCAAAAGTTAACATAAGTAGATGGTGAACCCTCCTAAACTTTAAATACAGAGATAGATAGATTGTTTAGTTTGCGTGAAAAGTAATGGCTACAAGAAATCGGTGATGGTTTATCATTTTTGCGTGAAAAGTAATGGCTACAAGAAATCGGTAATGGTTTATCATTTTTTGCGTGAAAAGTAATGGCTACAACAAATCGGTGATGGTTTATCATTTTTGTGTGAAAAGATATGGCTACAACAAATCGGTAGTGATTGATACGTCCAAAACGTATCTACTTTTCCGAACACTTTTGCTATTGTTTTGCCTCTAATTTGTGTATTTTGGATACAACTAACACGGACTAACGCTGTTTTCAGCAGAATTGCTCTGGTGTCTCGTTTTTGTGCAGAAACTCAACTTTCAGGAAAATCCCCGGGATTAATTCCAATGCGCCTATTTTCACAGAAGAATAACGGAGCCAGAAGACCAGAAGGAGGGGGGCCACGAGGCAGCCACCCCACCAGGCGGCGCGGCAGGCCCCTGGGCCGCGCCGGCCTATGGGGCGGCACCTCGGGCAGCCCCAGGTGCCCCCCTCTGGACTACTTAAGGGCTTCGACCTAAAAACGCACGGGGGTTAGACGAAATTGCCAGAAGACATCCAGAACACCGCCGCCATCGCGAAACTCCGTCTCGGGACCAGAAACTCCGTTCTGGCACTCCGCCGGGATGGGGAATTGGAGGAGATCATCGCCATCATCACCACCGACGCCTCTCCATCAACCAGTCATGCTTCCCCCATCCATGTGTGAGTAATTCCCCCGCTGTAGGCTGAAGGGGATGGTAGGGATTGGATGAGATTGATCATGTAATAGTCATAAGATTGTTGGGGCATAGTGTCTAGTATCCGTTGTTGGTACTTTTAAGATATTGTTGCAACTTGTTATGCTTAATGCTTGTCACTAGGGCTCGAGTGCCATGATCTCAGATCTGAACATGTTATTGTTTCATTATGATATTCATTGTTTTATGATCATACCTGCAAGTTGTATACACATATTGCTGTTCGGAACCCGAGGCCCCAAAGTGACAGAAATTGGGACAACCGGAGGGGAAGGCGGTGATATGAGGATCACATGTGTTCACGGAGTGATAATGCTTTGCTCCGGTGCTCTATTAAAAGGAGTACCTTAATTACCAAGTAGATTCCCTAGAGGCCCGGCTGCCACCGGCTGGTAGGACAAAAGATGTTGTGAAAGTTTCTCATTGCGAGCACGTACGACTATATATGGAACACATGCATATGGTTGTTTAGTACTTGGATACTGTTTTATTACTATCTGCAAATGCCCTACCTTGATTGTTACATGAGTTCTCTTATCCATGCAATGCCCGTTCATCCATCCCTGTGCCTACAGTATTTTAATCCTGCTGTTTACTATAATCACTACTACTGTCTTTGTTGCTCTACTGCTTATATTTCACTACTGCTACTGCTATAAAACTGTTGCTACTGATAAACTCTTGCGAGCAAGTCTGTTTCCAGGTGCAGCTGAATTGAGAACTCCGCTGTTAAGGCTTACAAATATTCTTTGGCTCCCCTTGTGTCGAATCAATAAATTGGGTTTTACTTCCCTCGAAGACTGTTGCGATCCCCTATACTTGTGGGTCATCAAGACTATTTTCTGGCGCCGTTGCCGGGGAGCATAACTTTATTTGCAAGTTCACCTGGATTGATATTGTTCGCTGCAAATTCTCCATCATGGGTAAACCTCGCGATACTAAAGTCGCCATATTACCATCCACTACAAGAAAAGGTACAACTCTGAGTACCTCTGCTGCTCTTGATTCACCATCTGTGATAAGTCAACTTGTTTCACCACCACAAGCTTCACGTGTTGGTACTTCTGTTGAAACTGAAAAATCCTCTGATAATTTTGATGATGCTTCTACTGTGCTTGATGATAATGGTTCATTAGGTCCTTTTCTAGATGCTACAATTGCTAGGTCTAGACAAATTGAAAATATTGAAATTCCTAATGAAAATACTGTTACACCTGTTAATTCACCTGAGTCTGTTGAATACTCTAGTGATGATCTTGATGAAGATTATGTGGAACTTGATGATGATTTTATTAATAAATACAATGCTACTACTGGTACAAGTAACCTTGAAAAGCTTATTGCACAACGTGTTGTTAGATATAAATTGTCTCCTGATCCTAAATTTGCCACATCTCCTATAAACATTAAGGATAAGGATTATGATTTTTCTCTTGATTTATCTCATATATCTACTGTTGAGAAAACACCTTGTGGTACTGAAAAAGAAAGTGTTGTAGAGCACATGAATGAGCTTTCTACTTTGAGTAGCTTGTTTTCTGATGATATTAAGAAGCGTACTTATTTTGTTGCTAAATTTTTTCCTTTCTCATTAAAGGATGATGCTAAAATTTGGTATAATAGTTTGCCTCCTGATTCTATTGATAGTCCAAGTGGTTTGCTTGATGTTTTCTTTCGGAAATACTTTCCTGCTAGTGCTCAACATATTGCTTTGCAGAAAATTTATAGTTTTGGTCAGAAAGATGGAGAGAAATTGCCTGAAGCTTGGGCAAGATTTTGCTCTCTTATCAGAGCTCGGCCTGGACATGATCTGGAAAAGCATGATTTACTTGATATATTTTATAGTGGACTAACCATTGAGTCTAGGGCATACCTGGATAGTTGTGCTCGTTGTGTTTTCAGGAAAAGAACTCCAGATGAAGCGGGAGAATTATTGGCTAAAATAGGCCGGAATCATAATGATTGGACTACACCTGAACCAACTCCAACACCAATATTGAAGAAGAGGGGTATGATTAAATTAAATGATGAAGATATGAGGGAAGCCAAGATATCTCTTAAGGAGAAAGGTATTAAATCTGAAGATGTGAAGAATTTACCTCCCATAGAAGATTTATGTAAGATAACCCCCCCTTCATCCATGATTGAGGTACATTCTCTTCAACGCTTTGATAAAGAAGATATTCCTTACTCAAAACCTCCTGATCAATGTTGAGATGAGTTTTATAATTATGTTTTTAAGCAAGATAATTTTAATATGAGAGTAGAGAATCATTTAATGGAAAATTCTCAAGTTATTAGTAAATTGCATGATATTGTGGAGAGAACCTCCAATGATGTTAAGATGCTTGCTAAACATTTTCATATGGTTCAAACTCAAATTGATCAAATCACTAAAGTGCAAAATGACTTGTTAAAAAATACTTCTAAAGAAAAACATGCTTATGAAGTAACAACTAGAGGTGGTGTTTCCACTCAGGATCCTCTATATCCTGAGGGGCATCCCAAAATAGTTGAACAAGATTCTCAACGAACTAAAGAAATTAGTGCTCCTTCTAAGAAAAAGAAGAAGAAACATAAAACTGTTGTAGAATCCCCTGAGCCTGTTAATGATCCTAATAGTATTTCTATTTCTGATGCTGAAACTGAAAGTGGTAATGAACATGATAAAGATAATGATAAGAATGATGTTTCTGATAAAGAAGAAGTTGAAGATGAACCTGAAAAGCATGCTAAAAATAAAAAGTACACTAAAGAAGATTTTATTGCTAAGAAACATGGTAATGAAAGAGAACCTTGGGTTCAAAAGCAAATGCCTTTTCCTACTAAGAAACTAAAATCAAAGGAAGAAGAACACTATAACAAATTTTGTGATTGGATGAAACCTTTGTTCTTGCAAATCCCTTTGACTGATGCTATTAAATTGCCTCCTTATTCAAAGTATATGAAAGATATTGTCTCTAACAAGAGGAAAATTCCTAATGAGGAGATTTCCACTATGCTTGCTAATTATTCTTTCAATGGCAAGGTTCCAAAGAAGCTGGGCGACCCAGGTATATCGACTATTCCTTGTTCCATCAAGAATAATTATGTTAGAACTGCTCTATGTGATTTGGGAGCAGGAGTTAGTGTTATGCCTTTTTCTCTTTACAAGAGACTTGATTTAGATAAGTTGATACCAACTGATATATCTTTGCAAATGGCTGATAAATCTACTGCTGTTCCTGTTGGTGTATGTGAGGATGTTCCTGTTCAAGTTACTCAAAATTGCTTAATATTAACTGATTTTGTTGTGTTGGAAATGCCTAAAGATGATAATATGTCTATTATTCTTGGAAGACCTTTTCCTAATACTGCAGGGGCTGTTATTGATTGCAATAAAGGAAAAGTCACTTTCAATGTTGATGACAAGGAACATAATGTTTATTTTCCCAAGAGGATTGATAAAGTATATGGAGTTAATACAATTTCTAATTTAAGATCTATCAAAGTGGGAGATATTTATTGTCCAATATATGAGCCTAAAGAAGAATATCAAACTCTTGTGATTGGATCCATAGCAATACAATATAAGGTAACATGATTGATTTGAGGTTTATTTCTTCTTATGACATGTAAAAATTATTTGGTGGCAAGACTTGATCAACCTTGTTAACAAGTATATTTTATATACATAGAAGAGCTAAACAACATATCTTTATTTCTCCAATTGTTTCACTTGCTGTAGCATTACTTGTTTTCCAAGATGCTTTAATTGTTTAGAGGTTTGAAAAATCTTTTTCTGCCCTGTAATAATAATTTTAACACCCAAAAATGTGCATTTTTCAAAGTTTTCAAAAAATTAAAAAAATTATACCGTTGGACTTATTTTTCGAAGAGCAACCTGGGAGTGCCTGGGGCTGACCAGTGGGGCACCCCAGGGCTGCCCCCCATGAGCCGGCGCGGCCAAGGAGGGGGGCGCGCCACCCTGTGCTGTGGGCCCCTCCTTGCCCCACTAACTCATCTCTTCCACTCATTCCACTCTCTCTCCCGAAAAAACTCGTACCAGTTCACCCTCACTCGCGTTTTTGCTCAAGAACTCAGGATTTCTCGATCTCTTTGCTCAGCCCAGATTTCAGTCTGAAATTTGGCACATTTGCTCTCCGGTATGTGACTCCTCCGATTATCCAAATAGAATTTTGTTTGGTTGAGTATATCTTGTGTATTTTTCTGCTGAAGGTAACATGTTAAGTGAGCTTGCATGCTTGTTCTAAGTTGTAAAAATTAGTTTTGATGCATGTTTAGTACTCTACCAAGTTCATATAGTAGTTTCCCTCATTTATATGTCTCCAAATCAACTTTTATAATGTTTGTTGAAATTTTTTAGAAAATGGAGTGGAATAGGCACCAACTGAACCAACAAGAATTGGAGTTGCAAGGAGTTATGAGAGTTCACCGCGAAGAGGGAGTATACCCCTCCTATTACCCATGCACTGATTTTATGAGAGGTGCAGGAATCTTGCAAGATGTTCAAAATCTGATTTCCAATGCAGGGTTGGAAAGTTTTGTGGTTGGTGAACCTTACCAATATGCAAAACTAACCATGTCAGTGGTGCAGGATTTTGAATTCCATCGATCCCAACCTAACCCCATGGTTCAATATAAAATTTACAATAAAACTGTCAACTTGCCCTTTGATGATTTTTGTGCAGCTATTAAAGTGCCATAGTGGGGATCGCATGAGAAGATTAGGGGGCTGCCATCGGAACTCTTGAAGCTTTACGAGACGATTTGTCAAGGGAGAAGTTTCTCAGACGAGAGTGGCAAAATTCGTAGCATTCAACTCCCAGCTATTCGCTACTTTGCTCACTTCATCACCAAGTGCAAATAAGTTATCTATCCAGGATTTGGCTTTCCTAGCTGCTGCATTGCAATGTGATAGGACTTATAATTTGGGTGCTTTGATAGCCTTTAGACTTGCTACTAACCGTGATAAAGGAGGAATTTGTGGAGGTCTCATCGCCTCTCGTTTGCTAGCTATGCATGGTGTAGAACCTCACCCTCTTGATGTTCAGCTCTCTATGGAGAAACTTGATATTGTTTCCATGATAAAACATGACTTTGTTTCTGATTGGTATAATTTGAGTAACCTGTCTTATAAGATAACATTTTACAAGAAAAATTGGAGAACAACTAAAAAAACTGAAAAGCTAGTAGGATTGCCTGCACCTGCCTTGTTTAACCTTGATTCCAGGAAAAATTGGTCGATCACGGAAGATGAACTAAATGCATACATAGAGGGGGATGGCCATCATGCAGAGGACGGCACAGAGGAGGTCGAGGAACACCTCGACTTGTCATCCAATGCAGCGAGCTCTTCACATCAACATTTTGGTCATGTGGAGCCTTCACCCTTTTCTTCTGCACAGGGACCTTACTATGACTACACCATGTACGATCCACCGGCGTGGAACCCTGACCCTCGCTGGGGTTGATCTCCACTTAGGCCAAAAGCCTAAGCTTGGGGGGAGGTATGCCGGCATCACTCATTCATTGCATATTACAATTGCCGGATACTTGTATATACTTGTTTAACTTCTTAAGGTGGTTTCTAATAAGAGGGAGATGATATTTGGGGAAGTGCTGTTTGAAAACAGATTCTGGACTGATACCAAAAAAAATCCCAAAAACAGCCAGAACGTTATTTTGTGAAGCCAATTTTTGTGCATGTTCCCCAGGTTATTATCTAACTTTCATTAGTTGAGAACTTTTCGAGTTGAGCAGCGGAATATTTTCGTAAAAATAGATTACTGTACTAATGTCAAGTTTTGGCAGATTTCTGCCACTTTGCTTTTATGTGATTCTTTTAGTTTTCATTCTCTTGTTTTTGCTTTGTTTCTTTCCTAAAACACAAAAAGACCAAAAATATTTCCGTTGTTTCTCTTTACCATTTGTTTATTTTGGATTCTTGTTCCTATTTTGCTTTATTCGCTATCGTTGATTTGCTAAGAGAAAATCCAAAAAGATTTTGCTTTGTTTGCTTGTTTCCTTTTGTTCTTGTTTCCAATTTGAAAACACCAAAAATATTTGTTGTTCTTCTTTGGTTTTGTAAAGTTCGTTATGGAGTTCAGCGGTCTCCGGTGGCTGGAGCTTGGTTTTCATTCCATTTAATGAAGTCTAGTAGTTCATGATCTCTCATGTTTAGCTCCAATTTATTAATATGAGTAGCATGTCATAAATATTTGCTTGCATTGTTTTATTCATAGACAGGTATGAAATTGTGGTATCCTCCTCTGAATAATTCACTTAAATCGACTTGGCACATGCTCACGCATGCATGTGACTGAACAAAAGTCAATTAAGCCTCGATGATTTACTTTGCCTCAGAGTTCTTGTATCACTTTTATGCCTCTGTTAATTTATTTTGTCGCAAGCATGATTATGACAGTTATTGCTCTCTTGATTGTCGCTTCCCGACCTATTGCTAGTCTTCACTTGTTCCGAGCGGGAACGCTGCTCGTGCTTCCAAACCCCCGAAAACCAAGTTATTCCGAGTGTCCACCATAAATACCTATGCATGGCATTTCAAACCATTCCAAGTAAATTCTCATGTGCTACCTTTAAACCTTCAAAATGCTTCTCAATTTGTGTCGATGTTTTATAGCTCATGAGGAAGTATGTGGTATTTTATCTTTCAACCTTGTCATTTACTCCTGACGGACTTTCACCAATGGACTAGTCGCACATCCGCTTATCCAATAATTTTGCAAAAAGAGCTGGCAAAGGGTTCCCAGCCCCAATTAATTAACTTTCATCAATAATTCTCTTCACATGTTTTGCCCTGATTTATCAGTAAGCAACTTAATTTGCAAATAGACACTCCTCCATGGTATGTGAATGTTGGAAGGCACCCAAGGATTCGGTTAGCCATGGCTTGTGTAAGCAAAGGTTGGGGGGAGTGTCATCCATAATAAAACTAAAGTACGTGTGTAAAAAAAAGAGAAGAGGGATGATCTACCTTGCTGGTAGAGATAACGTCCTTCATGGGAGCCGCCTTGAAAGTCTGGTTGACGAGGTAGTTTGAGTGCCCACTACCATTCGTTGACAACAACAAACACCTCTCAAAATAATTTTACTCCTGTTTTAAAAATGAAAAGCTCTAGCGCATGTTAATCCCTGCTTCCCTCTGCGAAGGGTCAATCTTTTACTTTTATGTTGAGTCACCATCCTTTCTTTGAGCACTTTCTTGAGAGCACAACTGTCATTCTTAGTATAATATGCTTGTCCCAAAATGTGATTAATTGTGGTATAACTTTGATGCTTTTATCTTTGACAATCTCTACTTCCAGTCTTTCCATGAACTTCAAAGGTGCCCGAGCATTTATGTTTTGCTGTACAAATACGGGCAAGCAAGATACCACTTTATCATATCCTTTTATGAACATTGCAATCCTGCTGATAGACATGATTCATGATGCTGATTATTAATTTGTTGGTACCTTTTCCATGACTGACATAGCTATTAGATGACTTTATTTGCATGTGTCTTATTATGAATTGCCTAAGTACTTGTCCATATCATGAGAATATTTACATCATATGAACAAATGTGTTCGTGAAAGTTCTTTTATCGCACTCAGTTGTTAACTGAATTGCTTGAGGACAAGCAATAAGCTAAGCTTGGGGGGACTTGATACGTCCAAAACGTATCTACTTTCCCGAACACTTTTGCAATTGTTTTGCCTCTAATTTGTGTATTTTGGATACAACTAACACGGACTAACGATGTTTTCAGCAGAATTGCTCTGGTGTCTCGTTTTTGTGCAGAAACTCAACTTTCAGGAAAATCCCCGGGATTAATTCCAATGGGCATATTTTCACAGAAGAATAACGGAGCCAGAAGACCAGAAGGAGGGGGGCCACGAGGCAGCCACCCCACCAGGCGACGCGGCAGGCCCCTGGGCCACGCCGGCCTATGGTGGCGGCGCCTCGGGCAGCCCCAAGTGCCCCCCTCTGGACTACTTAAGGGCTTCGACCTAAAAACGCACGGGGGTTAGACGAAATTGCCAGAAGACATCCAGAACACCGCCGCCATCGCGAAACTCCGCCTCGGGACCAGAAACTCCGTTCTGGCACTCCGCCGGGACGGGGAATTGGAGGAGATCATCGCCATCATCACCACCGACGCCTCTTGATACGTCTCCAACGTACCTATAATTTCTGATGTTCCATGCTTGTTTTATGATAATACTTACATGTTTTGCTTGCACTTTATAATGTTTTTATGCATTTTCCGGAACTAATCTATTAACGAGATGTCGAAGGGCCAGTTGCTGTTTTCTATTGTTTTTGGTTCCAGAAAGGCTGTTCGGGCAATATTCCCGGAATTCGACGAAACGAAGACCCAACATCTTATTTTTCCCGGAACCTTCCAGAAATTCAGAGGGGGGCCAGAGGGGTGCCCTGGGGGCCCCACACGTGGTGGCGGCGCGGCTGAAGGGGGGGCGCCCCCCTAGTGTGAGGAGGCCCCGTGGCCCCTCCGACTCCGACTCTTCGCCTATTTAAGCCCTGGCGACCTAAAAACGTGATACCAATTGACGAAACTCCAGAAAGACTCCAGGGGCGCCGCCGCCATCGCGAAACTCCGTTTCGGGGGACAGAATCTCTGTTCCGGCACGCCGCCGGGACGGGGAAGTGCCCCCGGAAGCCATCTCCATCGACGCCACCGCCTCCATCATGCTCCGTGAGTAGTTCCCCCATGGACTACGGGTTCTAGCTGTAGCTAGTTGGTACTCTCTCCCCCATGTACTTCAATACAATGATCTCATGAGCTGCCTTACATGATTGAGATTCATCCGATGTAATCGGTGTTGTGTTTGTTGGGATCCGATGGATTGTTACATTATGATTAGTCTATCTATAAAGTTTGTGAAGTTATTGTTGCTGCAATCTTGTTGTGTTTAATGCTTGTCACTAGGGCCCGAGTGGCATGATCTTAGATTTAAGCTCTATACTTATTGCTTAGATTGTATCTACAAGTTGTTTGCACATGTCTATGTCTGAAACCCGAGGCCCCAGAGTGACAACAACTGGGATAACTGGAGGGGAAGGCTTAGATATGAGGATCACATGTTTTCACGGAGTGTTAATGCTTTGCTTCGGTGCTCTATTAAAAGGAGTACCTTAATTTCCAGTAGATTCCCTAGAGGCCCGGCTGCCACCGGCTGGTGGGACAAAAGATGTTATGCAAGTTTCTCATTGCGAGCACGTATGACTATATATGGAAAACATGCCTACATGATTAATAATCTTGATGTTCTGTCTTAATGCTATTTCAATCCTATCAATTGCCCAACTGTAATTTGTTCACCCAACACTTGTTATTGGAGAGTTACCACTAGTGTAGATAGTCGGGAACCCCGGTCCATCTTTCATCATCATATACTCGTTCTATATGTCATTGGAAGTAGTATCAACTATTTTCTCGGTGCCATTGCTCTCATATTACTGCTATCGCTATCGTCTTACTCGTTACTATCGCTCTCATATTACTCGCTGCTTTCACATCACCCCTGTTACTAGTGCTTTTCCAGTGTGCAGCTGAATTGACAACTCGGTTGTTAAGGCTTATAAGTATTCTTTACCTCCCCTTGATTCGAATCAATAAATTTGGGTTTTACTTCCCTCGAAGACTGTTGCGATCCCCTATACTTGTGGGTTATCAAGACTATTTTCTGGCGTCGTTGCCGGGGAGGCATAGCTCTACTCATAAGTTCACCTGGGGAGTACACTCCACCTCTCTCTCTATTTTATTTTATTTTGTTTTGCTTAGTTTACTTCTGTCTAGTTTATTTGTGCTTAGTTTATTTTTGTCTAGTATTACTTTGCTTAGTTTACTTTTGTCTAGTTTGTTTTTGTTTTGTTTTACTTTTCTCATATACCCAAAAATCCATAAAAATTCGAAAAACCTAAAAATTAAAAACTGTTGTTATGGAAGAACCCACAACCTATTTGGAGCTTATAGAATTATATAATAATTATAGAGAATCAAGAACGGGAAAAGTTATGAGTGCTGTGATAGAAAAATTGAATACAATTGCTAAAATCTTGCTTAAACGCCATGATATAAACTGTTGCTCTAAACAGGATACTAAACATCTTAAATTTCAATGTGGCTTTAGTGAGGAAGTTTTAATTAAGAACTATAATTGGAATAACTATATTCATTTTGGGTTCGAAGAGGTAGAACAATTTGTCATATTTATGGGAGCCTCTGAGATAGAATCCTTCATTGCTAAAAATTATGAAACTTGTGTTGTTTGTAAGGACCTTAAAGATTATGTCTCTTCTATCCTTAATTTTTGCATAGAAAGCTACAGTGATAATCCTTATATCATTGATTATAACGAGAGACTCATTAATGCACAAGAATGCACTCACAATTTGCGGGAACCGGTAGAAGAAGAAATTGATGAACCCGAAAACTCATTGGATGAAAAAGAGGAGGAAATTGATGAACCCGAAAGCTCATTGGATGAAAAAGAAGAGGAGAGTGATGAACAAAAGGAGGAAGAATGGATTAGCTACCCATGCCAACCTTCTAATGAGAGTAACTCTTTATCTCTTACACTATTTGATTGTCCTCCATGCTTACCAAAGGAGGATGAATGTTATGTTCCTGTGGATTCTCTTGAAATATTCCCTATGAGTAAAACTTGTGAGAATAATTATGCTACTGTTATCTATGATAATCCATGCTACTTTGATAAATTTTATGATAATGCTTTGTTTATGCCTGATATCGAAATGCATGGTACTAAAGAGTTCTGCTTGGCAAATGTTTATGATAAATCTTTAGATGATGGTCCTATGTTACTTGATAATATTAATTGTACTACTAATGAAAATGGGATTGGAGAGTTCTTGACTTTATCAATGAGTCCCATATCTTTTGAGATTGATCAATCATCTTGTTATAGTATTGATAAAAGTGGTTTAGAAAGTTTTGATCCTATTATTTTTGAACTTGATAAAAATTATGTGTTTGTGGATCATGAAAAGTATGCTGCATGTGATAGTTATATTGTTGAGTTTATACATGAAGCTACTGAAAATTATTATGAGAGAGGAAAATATGGTTGTAGAAATTTGCATGGTACTAGAACACCTCTCTATATGCTGAAAATTTTGAAGTTGCTCTTGTTTTATCTTGATATGCTTGTCACTTTGTTCTTCATGAATTTATTTGTGTACAAGATTCCTATGCATAGGAAGCGGGTTAGACTTAAATTTGTTCCATACTTGCTTTTTGATGCTCTCTTTTGCTTCAACTCTCATCCTTATGTGAGCATCATTAAAATTGCTGAGCACATCTTAATGGCTATAAAGAAAGCACTTCTTGGGAGATAACCCATGTCTTTATTTTGCTACTGTTTTGTTGTGTCTTGGAAGTTGTTGCTACTGTAGCAACCTCTCCTTATCTTTATTTTATTGCAATGTTGTGCCAAGTGAAGTCTCTAATAGAAGGTTGATGCTAGATTTGGATTTCTGCGCAGAAACAGATTTCTATCTGTCACGCATTTGGGCAGGGCTCTCTGTAGGTAACTCAGAAAAATCTGCCAATTTACATGCGTGTTCCTCAGATATGTACGCAACTTTCATTAGTTTTTAGTTTTCTGATTTGAGCAACGGAAGTACCTCTTAAAAATTCGTGTTTACTGGTTGTTCTGTTTTGACAGATTCTGTCTCTGTTTTTTGCATTGTCTCTTGTGGACTTTAAGTAAGGCTTTCTAGACGTGGAGAGCTGTAGCTAATGTTTTATTGAGTTCTTGCAATGTTTCACTACAGGACTAAAGTGGATTAAAGTTTTTTGAGTACTAACCCCTCTAATGAAGTTTATGAGAAGTTTGGTGTGAAGGAAGTTTTCAAGGGTCAAGAGAGGAGGATGATATATGATTAAGAAGAGTGAAAAGTCTAAGCTTGGGGATGCCCCCGTGGTTCATCCCTGCATATTTCAAGAAGACTCAAGCGTCTAAGCTTGGGGATGCCCAAGGGATCCCCTTCTTCATCAACTTATCAGGTTTCTTCTATTGAAACTATATTTTTATTCGGTCACATCTTATGTGCTTTACTTGGAGCGTCTGTGTGTTTTTATTTTTGTTTATGTTTGAATAAATTCGGATCCTAGCAATCCTTGTATGGGAGAGAGACACGCTCCGCTTTTTCATATGAACACTCGTGTTCTTCGCTCTTACTTTTAATGTTCAATGACAAAAGTTGGAAGCTATTGCACTTATTGTTATTTGGATGGAAACAGAAAATGCTTCATATTGTCTTGAATAATTTGATACTTGGCAATTGTTTTGAGCTCTCAAGTAGATCATGATTAAGCTCTTGCATCATGTAGTTTAAACCTATTAGTGGAGAAATACCGTAGAGCTTGTTGCAACTGGTTTGCATGATTGGTCTCTCTAAGGTCTAGATATTTTGTGGTAAAAGTGTTTGAGCAACAAGGAAGACAGTGTAGAGTTTTATAATGCTTGCAATATGTTCTTATGTAAGTTTTGTTGTACCGGTTCATACTTGTGTTTGCTTCAAACAACCTTGCTAGCCAAAGCCTTGTACTGAGAGGAAATGCTTCTCGTGCATCCAAAACCTTGAGCCAAAACCTATGCCATTTGTGTCCACCATATCTACCTACTATGTGGTATTTCCTGCCATTCCAAGCAAATACTTCATGTGCTACCTTTAAACAATTCAAAAGCTATTATCTCTTATTTGTGTCAATGTTTTATAGCTCATGAGGAAGTATGTGGTGTTTTATCTTTCGATCTTGTCATTTACTTTTGACAGACTTTCACAATGGACTAGTGGCTTCATCCGTTTATCCAATAATTTTGCAAAAAGAGCTGGCAATGGGGTTCCCAGCCCCGATTAATTAACTTGCATTAATAATTCTCTTCACATGCTTTGCCCTGATCTATCAGTAAGCAACTTAATTTTGCAAATAGACACTCCTTCATGGTATGTGAATGTTGGAAGGCACCCGAGGATTCGGTTAGCCATGGCTTGTGTAAGCAAAAGGTTGGGAGGAGTGTCATCCATAAATAATGAAACTAAAATACATGTGTAAACAAAAGAGAAGAGGGATGATCTACCTTGCTGGTAGAGATAACGTCCTTCATGGGAGCTGCTCTTGGAAGTCTGGTTGATGAGGTAGTTAGAGTGCCCACTACCATTCGTTGACAACAACAAACACCTCTCAAAACTTTACTTTTATGCTCTCTATATGATTTCAAAACTTAAAAAGCTCTAGCACATGATTTAATCCCTGCTTCCCTCCGCGAAGGGCCATTCTTTTACTTTTATGTTGAGTCAGTTTACCTACTTCCTTCCATCTTAGAAGCAAACACTTGTGTCAACTGTGCATTGATTCTTACATACTTGCTTATTTGCATTCATCATATTACTTTGTGTTGACCATTATCCATGAGATATACATGTTGAAAGTTGAAAGCAATTGCTGAAACTTAAATCTTCCTCTCGTGTTGCTTCAATGCCTTTACTTTGAATTTATTGCTTTATGAGTTAACTCTTATGCAAGACTTTTGATGCTTGTCTTGAAAGTACTATTCATGAAAAGTTTTGCTATATGTTATCTATTTGTTAGCAACTATAAATCATTGCCTTGAGTCACTGCATTCATCTCATATGCTTTATAATAGTATGATCAAGATTATGTAAGTAGCATGTCACTACAGAAATTACTCTTTTTATCGTTTACCTACTCGAGGGCGAGCAGGAACTAAGCTTGGGGATGCTGATACGTCTCCAACGTACCTATAATTTCTAATGTTCCATGCTTGTTTTATGATAATACTTACATGTTTTGCTTGCACTTTATAATGTTTTTATGCATTTTTCGGAACTAACCTATTAACGAGATGCCGAAGGGCCAATTGCTGTTTTCTATTGTTTTTGGTTCCAGAAAGGCTGTTCGGGCAATATTCTCGGAATTCGACGAAACGAAGACCCAACATCTTATTTTTCCCGGAACCTTCCAGAAAGTCAGAGGGGGGCCAGAGGGGTGCCCTGGGGGCCCCACACGTGATGGCGGCGCGGCCCAAGGGGGGGCGCGCCCCCCTAGTGTGAGGAGGCCCCGTGGCCCCTCTGACTCCGACTCTTCGCCTATTTAAGCCCTGGAGACCTAAAAACGCGATACCAATTGACGAAACTCCAGAAAGACTCCAGGGGCGCCGCCGCCATCGCGAAACTCCGTTTCGGGGGACAGAATCTCTGTTCCGGCACGCCGCCGGGACGGGGAAGTGCCCCGGAAGCCATCTCCATCGACGCCACCGCCTCCATCATGCTCCGTGAGTAGTTCCCCCATGGACTACGGGTTCTAGCTGTAGCTAGTTGGTACTCTCTCCCCCATGTACTTCAATACAATGATCTCATGAGCTGCCTTACATGATTGAGATTCATCTGATGTAATCGGTGTTGTGTTTGTTGGGATCCGATGGATTGTTACATTATGATTAGTCTATCTATAAAGTTTGTGAAGTTATTGTTGCTGCAATCTTGTTGTGTTTAATGCTTGTCACTAGGGCCCGAGTGGCATGATCTTAGATTTAAGCTCTATACTTATTGCTTAGATTGTATCTACAAGTTGTTTGCACATGTCTATGTCCGGAACCCGAGGCCCCGGAGTGACAGCAGAATCGGGATAACTGGAGGGGAAGGCTTAGATATGAGGATCACATGTTTTCACGGAGTGTTAATGCTTTGCTCCGGTGCTCTATTAAAAGGAGTACCTTAATTTCCGAGTAGATTCCCTAGAGGCCCGGCTGCCACCGGCTGGTAGGACAAAAGATGTTATGCAAGTTTCTCATTGCGAGCACGTATGACTATATATGGAAAACATGCCTACATGATTAATAATCTTGATGTTCTGTCTTAATGCTATTTCAATCCTATCAATTGCCCAACTGTAATTTGTTCACCCAACACTTGTTATTGGAGAGTTACCACTAGTGTAGATAGCTGGGAACCCCGGTCCATCTTTCATCATCATATACTCGTTCTATATGTCATTGGAAGTAGTATCAACTATTTTCTGGTGCCATTGCTCTCATATTACTGCTACTGCTACTGTGTTATTGTTACTACTGCTCTCATATTACTACTGCTTTCACATCACCCCTGTTACTAGTGCTTTTCCAGGTGCAGCTGAATTGACAACTCAGTTGTTAAGGCTTATAAGTATTCTTTACCTCCCCTTGTGTCGAATCAATAAATTTGGGTTTTACTTCCCTCGAAGACTGTTGCGATCCCCTATACTTGTGGGTTATCACCTCTCCATCAACCAGCCATGCTTCCCCCATCCATGTGTGAGTAATTCCCCCGCTGTAGGCTGAAGGGGATGGTAGGGATTGGATGAGATTGATCATGTAATAGTCATAAGATTGTTGGGGCATAGTGTCTAGTATCCATTGTTGGTACTTTTATGATATTGTTGCAACTTCTTATGCTTAATGCTTGTCACTAGGGCCTGAGTGTCATGATCTCAGATCTGAACATGTTATTGTTTCATGATGATATTCATTGTTTTATGATCATACCTGCAAGTTGTATACACATATTGCTGTCCGGAACCCGAGGCCCCAAAGTGACAGAAATTGGGACAACCGGAGGGGAAGGCGGTGATATGAGGATCACATGTGTTCACGGAGTGTTAATGCTTTGCTCCGATGCTCTATTAAAAGGAGTACCTTAATTACCAAGTAGATTCCCTAGAGGCCCGGCTGCCACCGACTGGTAGGATAAAAGATGTTGTGCAAGTTTCTCATTGCGAGCACGTACGACTATATATGGAACACATACCTATGGTTGTTTAGTACTTGGATACTATTTTATTACTATCTGCAAATGCCCTACCTGTATTGTTACATGAGTTCTCTTATCCATGCAGCGCCCGTTCATCCATCCTTGTGCCTACAGTATTTTAATCCTGCTGTTTACTATAATCACTAATGCTGTCTTTGTTGCTCTACTGCTTATATTTCACTACTGCTACTGCTATAAAACTGTTGCTACTGATAAACTCTTGCGAGCAAGTCTGTTTCCAGGTGCAGCTGAATTGACAACTCCGATGTTAAGGCTTACAAATATTCTTTGGCTCTCCTTGTGTCGAATCAATAAATTGAGTTTTACTTCCCTCGAAGACTGTTGCGATCCCCTATACTTGTGGGTCATCAATGATTTATCATTTTTTGCATGAAAAGTAATGTCTACAACAAATTGGTGATGGTGAATCATTTTTTGCGTGAAAAGTAATGGCTACTCCCTCCATACCGGTTTATAAGCACATTTCGTGATTTGAGAAGAACTTTGACCATTAATTTGGTCAACAAAATATGAAATATATATCACAAACATTATATCGTTGGAAACTTCTTTTGCATATGAATCCAATGGTAATTTTTTTTATAAATTATATTGGGTTGACCAAATTAATGATCAAAGTTTTTCTCGAAACACGTAATAGGCCTATAAACCGGTACAGAGGGAGTACAAGAAATCGGTGATGGTTTATCATTTTTTGCGTGAAAAGTAATGGCTACAACAAATCGGTGATGGTTTATCATTTTTTGCGTGAAAAGTAATGGCTACAAGAAATCGGTGATGGTTTATCATTTTTTGCGTGAAAAGTAATGCCTAAAAGAGTTTATATTTTTTAGCACGTGAAAAATAATTCAAAAAACCAAACTTGCTAAATTCGGTGGCAAACTGGGTATTTAGCATACATAGAGGGTGGAAGCTAGCCGCCGACAGAGAGAGAGGGTGGTGGCCCTGATCAGAGAGAGAGAGGGGTTATCCTGCCCATTAGATCATACGATCAATGATCGGCGGGCACGATCCGCGTGACAATGGCTAGACCAATCATGGCAAGGTTGGACCTTTGTGAGAATTTGTGAAGGGAGAGGGCAAAACTGAGTAGTATCAAGAAACCAAGGGCACGTGAGTAGTAAACAGACTAAGGGATTCAATTATGAGATTTAAAAAATGAAAAATACGTGTTTTGTACAGTGAAACCCATCTTGGCCTACCTCAAACTATTTGCAATACAAATATACATGTGTGTGAAAATTGTGGCCTCATTCAGACAAAGTATGTTTTGGGAAAAGTTGTTTTGGGAAGGGCTTATTGTGCAAAGCCATGCACCTTCATAGCTGCTAGGTGATTTGAGAAGTGGTAATTTGTGGTAAAACTTGATTTATCTATTATTGTTATGGTTCCCAACGTGGCAGGTCGCGTAAGAAGACTCCATGAGTAAGTGCCACTATGGTTTTATCTCTTTTGGAATTTTTTGCGCATGAAATGACTCAATTAGATAGCTTAATCTCATTTGTTGACTCTCTGTTGACCAGCCACTTGAGGGTAAAACTGAGTATATTGCACTAGCCAGTATTAGCACTCAAGGGGAAAACTGAGCATACAAAAAATGCTAGTATAAGACTCAAGGGTATACCTGAGGATATCTAAATTTCCAAGGTTAGACTCAAAGACGCGTGTTGCGGTGCAGAAGTGGAAGTCGTGCAATTGTTAACACGTAGGACGCGGGTCGCGGTGCAGAAGTTGAAGATGTGCAATCGTGGATGCGTGTCACGGTGCAGAAGTCGAAGACGTGCAGACGTGCAATGGTGGACGTGTAGGACGGGGGTCGCATTTAGGACCCCTCGCCTTTATAGATGCCTCTCCCTGTTCGCCTCCTCGCATTATCACTGCCACTCGCACTCCCTCACGCAACGCTGCCTCTCACGTCCCATCATCTTCTCCAAAGCAAAAACCCTCTCCCTCTCCTCTACCGGCGATGGACAAGGAGAATGCGAATCCGTCCTCCGTCCTTGACGTTGTCCCCTCTATGGCCGTCGCCACCGATGGTGCATTGGCGGCTCCCGCCAGTGCATCGGAGGCTACCACCGGTGGCGGTCAGATCCCGCCAGAATGGTACCCCTACGAGCAGGTGTCGTACATCCGTCCGTCAAACCCCTACAACACTTGCATGGACGACCCTTGGAACGAGGTAACTACGGTTTGCTCCTTTGTTGTTCCCCTTTCCTTTTTCAACCCTATTTTTGCTGGTTCCCTAGTAATTATTAGTGTCGATCTGTAGGTAGAATGAGTATTGGGTTAATATTTGCACCGATTTTATTCCATTTTGATTTGATTCCTTCTTGATTTATGCAAGTAATCATGAGATCTCAATCAGTTAAGATTTGGGGTTAAGGTTTGAGGTTCGGCCGTTCGGTTAATTTATGCAAGTAATCATGGAACCTCAATCAGTTAATTTATGCACGAATCAAAAGATATCAATTGTTTAATTTCGCAAATAATCTGGAATTTGTTCAAATTCAGATCCGGAATTTGTTTCTTTTCCTATGATGAATCGTTGGGCACAAATTTTTACAGAGAGGGTTCAGCGAACCATTGCTGTGTACAAATCTGTTGTGCATGAGCTTTGGTTCGCTGACGCCATCCCTGTAGATATATAATCGTGTTCACTCTAACTGAGACTGCCTCTGGTTTTCCTAACTTTTTTATCATGCATGTTACGTCATCGTTGCAACTCATTCACTCATAGTTTCCGTTTGATATGGATCAGGTGTCTGGCAGCGACGTCGGCAGCGACGAGGAGGATCAGCACACCAAGGCTCGGCAGGTGCTGCGGAGGCTGTAGGTCGGCCAATTCACCTCCTACTTCGCCAAAGGTGTCTACAAGTGCCCCTTCTGCACTAGGAGACTCGGTGGCACCGACTTCAACTACCTCCTCACGCATGCCGAGGACATCGGAAGGACCTTCCCCAAGGTCGGCGCGACAGTGAACGTCTACGCCTTCCGCGCCAAGCACTAGGCGCTCGGCATTCACCTCCGAAACTTCCAACGGCTGGAGATCGCCGCCGGGCGCATGCCTCCGATCAAGCCCAAGGTGTCCAAGATCAAGGGACAGGGAAGCAAGAACTGGAGGAAGAGCCAGGTGGGGTTGGAATAGGCGGAGTCCAGGACATGTGCTGCTGCAAAGCAGCTTTTTATTTTGTTATTATGTTTATGTTGGTGTTGTGAAGAACCTATTAAGAACCTGTTATTATGTTGGCTGTTGTATGCAGCCCTATTATCTATCCCTATTCTACTATACTCTGTTGGCCCTACTTTATTTTCTCGATTTATTATGACGGTGAGAATTTATCGTACATTAGCATCGAGATTTTCTTCTAGATTTAACTGGAGTACGTATGAACCAAGATAGGTGAGGTCATTAATATGGACCAGAGGGAGTACTAGATTTGCTACCATATTAGGCAAAAAAACGAGGGCCAAAAGGCACAAATAAGTGAAGAAAGATAGAAATGGAAGCTTCTCTAGATTTGATAATAATTTGGTGAAAAAAGACAGAGAGAGAAAGAGGGGGAAAAGATGCTCTTAAAAAGGGATGCCAATTTGGGCCGAAAGAGACAAAACCCAGCTCCTGCGCACGTACAACCAAACATGGTCTCGTCCTGTCCCATGCGGTCCCTTTCTACCAGCCCCACGCGACGCGGCCTCACACGACGCGGCCCCACACATGTCAGAACGGAACGGTCAACTAAACGGGAATCCTCCCGTCCGAGCTCCTTCTGCGGGTTTCAGACCAGGGCTTGGGGAAAACTGAGGAAAAACTAAGGAGCTGGGGAAAACTGAGTACAACTAAGAACCCGAGGGCATGAAAATAGAAATCCCTTAAAAATAACCCAAAGGGTGAAGAACTAAATGATATGCTAAATATTCATCTCGGGGTTGACGAGGGAGCTCCTCGGCAATTCCCACCATGAGGGGCTTAGGGTTGATGAAATCCTGCAGGTTAACACTAGACATCGGATACCAAACGAACAAGGAGCGAAATTTACCCAGATTCAGGGCCCTCGATGAGGTAAAATCCTTACTCCTTCTTGTCTGATCTTGATTTATCAATGAAAATAGGTTACAATGGGGCAGCCGATAGACTGCTATGGTGAACTCGCCGGGAAGCAAGGTTTCTAGGGTTATGTTGGTTGCGTAAGTGTGTTCTTCGGCATGCCCTCTTCTGGCCTTTATATAGGAGGCCAGATCCCGAGAGTCCTGTCCAAACTTGACTAGGTTACATCAAGATCTAATCTATCATTTCCTTTATCGACGTCTTCTTGCCTTGTTCGTCAACAATCCGTTTGCTTGTAAGTCTTCTCTGTTGTAACTGACGTATGGCCCAACTTGGATCATGGCAATCCTCATGGGTCCCTTGTTGGGGCAAAAGAGGTAGCCCAATGCCGGGTACCCAAAGGGTAATACCCACATCAGGGGTTATATGTCAATGTTGTTGATCCAAAAATCTTGGTTGAGCACCCTTTTTGACACAAAAAAAAATCAACCTGAAGTGACTGCAAATAGTTGGCGCAATGTCTTTGGGTTTTCAACAAAGAAGCACGAAGATTGACAACAACAAAACATGACATGACTGAGAGAAGCCGTGGTCTAAAACAAGAGCGTACTCTTTCCGCAAAAGAACCTCAAGATGGTTTAATGTCAACCCCTACCCACAAAACCCCCTCGATTTTGACTTGCTAAAAAAATGTCCACCCACATAGTCAAACGCTTGTTAGAAACCTAGGAGTTGCGGTCCTTGCAAACCTCCCACCTAATGAAGATGGAGATGACTATCTTTTGCTAGTAGCCTCCTATAGGGGTCATCCAGCAAGACTGCATGCCCAGACAGTTTGTTGACTTGATTCCATGAAAACATACTCCTTCTGATCCATAATAATTGTCAAAAATTTAATACTCCCTCCGACCGGATTATTGGACGTGATGTCCTTTTTACAAAACACCCCTTCTAATATTCCCGACAAACAGTCAACACCCGTCAGTAACACTCGTCCCCTTTCCCCGCTGCTCCACCGTCGACCACCACGCCTCGCCCGCGCCGCCTGCTCCGCTCGTCCCTCACCGGCCGCCTTCCTTCCCCATCGTCTCCCTACCTTCCATCCTCTGCCTTTCACCAACCAGAACGCAAAGATTTTGCGGCCAAGCGTCTGATTTTGCCCCCAAGCATCTGATTTTTCCGGCTCCGGCGGCGGTGCTCATGGCCGGCGGGGCGAATCCAGAGGATTCCTCGCATCCTCTTGCGCCACCACATCGACGACCTCCTCCGCCGCGTCCTCCACTTCGCTCCACTCAAGGAGGCCGCCGCAAACACCACACTTTCCATCGCTGGCAAGAGGACAGGCACGAGGACGAGGCATGAGCTGGCGAGAGCGCGCATGGCGAGGTGGTGCTGCAGGGAGCAACGATATGGCGTGAGCGCGCGTGGCGAGGTGGTGTTGCAGCTTGCGGCGGGTCAAAGGCGCTGGCGCGAGAGGTGATGTTCCGTTGCTGCTGTTGAATTTGGGCAGAGAAGGAGCAAGTGTCCTTGCAATGCGAGGAAGCAAGGAAAGGGAGGTTGGAGACGCCGCCTTGGGGCTTTGCTTCTGCGTAACCTCCTCCAAATTTCTGCCCATCAACTTTGTGTACCTCAAGATGAATTATTTACTTCTACTACCAGTGTAGCAAGTGATCAAATGCTGGAGAAAATACAGAGATGGTATGTCTTGAAGCTGAACATTTTGTTGCCTGATAGTTACATGATCTTTGTTGAGTTGAGTCAGTTGTCGCTGGCAATTGTTTTTAGGGCCTGAACTTTGAAAACCACATCTATGTGCTTGATCTTCTAGGTTTTAATTACACGTCATGTTTTCCATTAGAGGTTCCATTATGATCTATGTCCGATTCATCGGAAAGTTTGCTGATAATTCTGCTCTTCGTATGATCTAGGGAGGTGATTACATTGGTGACTTCAGATACATTGGCACTTTTTTGTTCAAAGTCAGCTCGTGGCACTTCAGAGACATAGGTCATTACTTTCAAACTAGGAAGCAAGGAAAGGCAGGAAAGGGAGGTTGGAGGCGCCGCCTTGGGGCTTTGCTTCTGCGTAACCTCCTCCAAATTGTTGCCGATCAACTTCTCTGAACTTGCCAAGGTAAAACCTCTTATATTATCTCCCATCAATCTTGCACTGTATGCATTTACTTGTGTGGCGGTAGCTACATGCAGATCCCAATTCCTACTCGTATTTACGCACTCACTCATGTAAATAATAGCTATCATTTGGTTCTTTGCAGGCTCTAAAGTTAGGGGACACGATATTTGTTGGGCAATATTTGTTCAGAGGCAGTGAGACTAATTCAGTTTGGTTAGAGGTAAAAACTCTGACATTCTGCAGTTTGTCGTTTGACATGTCTGATATTTTATATGCCTGTTACAGGATTTTATTTGTTATTCATCTTTGTTGATACCAAAACTTTCATCTTCCTGATGTAGGTTTCTGAAGTCCAAGGGGTTGCATGAGCACTGTAAGAGCTTGTTTCCCCTTTGGTTTCCCTGTAAAACTTAATTAGTTTCACTGCCTGTGAACAAATATTGCATAATGTTCAAACAATTACATCCAACACAATTATATACTCCACCTTGTTTCAGCCATCTTTCACCTTGTTCAATGTACTAAACAAGCTATTACATGTACTAAACAAGCTACTCATGCTAGCTATTTTAGGAGGACTAGCTGTTTGTTTGTGCCATCCTTAGCTGAGCTTATCCTTGGTCGACCAATTATATACTCCATGCTTATACTTTATACTTTACAACCAACACAATTACAACCCTCTTTCACCTTTACAATTTGTTGCAATATACCATGCTTGTACTTTACATTTGTTTGATCTTGATCCTCTTCTTCTCCTTAGGCTTCTCTTCTTCTATTATTGCTTATTTTCCCTTCCTCTTCTCATGCTTAGGCTTCTCTTCTTCTATTCTTGGCTGTATTGCAGCTTCAAATTCGCCTATTTGTGTTTCCCGGATGAGGTCAAGTTTCTGTAAATAGTAGACATAAAATTATGTGAGTAAGATGCATCAGTTTAGACCTATCTTAATACAGATAATTACAAGCAATAGGACATTGACATACAGTCTTGACTTGACGCGATGGACGGATAATGCTTGATGGGTTCTTCAACCATGTGCTATATTCTTTTGCTGCGATAATAGTGTTATTGTCCACAATTAACTGGGATCTTCCTTTTCTCTTTGATGCTTTCTTTGCTTGTGCAGCCTTGATCATTTTCTCCTCTTCCTCCTTTAGTTGCTTCTCATATTCCTCTATCAACTTTAAGGTTTCTTCATATAGTTCGCTATCAACCTCTAGTGTGTCAGGCAAGTTTCCCTCCTTTATCAGTTTATCCTTGCCCATGTGAAGCTTGTATGTATTTCCACCCTGGTTTTTCATAATCTGCACAAGGACAGACTGCAAGGTGACATACACTTTGGCAAGTGTATTCACGTCATATGCATCGTAAGCTTGTTCTACTGATTCTATCAGTTCTTTGAGAGTGTCAGGTGCACTCTCAAATGCCAGGGATTGGATTGAACTAAAGAAGCAGAGATCCAGAACATTCACATCCGGGGAGTTAGGAGGTTGAAAAGTCAACCTAATATCCAATCCTGAAGCTTTTACGGCGGCTTGAAAAATAGGATCATCAGGCAGAACATGTGTTCTTGCATTGTCCCGTTGTATCCATATGGTTCCCACGTCTCCATCGTCGGGCCATACTTCAACAATTGCTGGAATTACCTTCTCACAGAGGTATTCCCGCATCACGTCTCTAGTAACATTGAGATTCTTTAGCATCAAATCGCCTTTTGTCTGATACTTTGAGTTGTACTTGGCCACATCCTCTATGACAAAAGCCCAAATTCCGACCTTTTCGTCAAATTTCATATTACCTTGTGCATCAAATCTTGGTCTTGCAACCAGAGTTAGGAACATCACCTTACCGATGTTGTTATGGTTATGGATAGTGCGAACTGGATCCGGTTCTTCTGGAGTTAGGTAATATGTTCGATTACGCTTTGTCATGTCAAACAATTTTTCATCCATATTCATTATGTTCCCCATCATTTTCAAGATAAGCTTTGCATCTGTTATTGATGGTTCATCTATCATTGAGATGCAATATAGAAGTCTTCTGAGTCTATTTTCCAAAGATAGATATGGCTTCAGACTAATAGTATGGCGCCTTAAATCGCCCCATGCCAACCTTCTTTGTAGTGTCGAGAAAGGGACATCAAGGGACCTTGCTAGCGCCCTCAATGTACCCCTTTTGTTTAGTGGAACTTTAGGCACCCTTTCGTCGAGATTAAGCTCTCTCCTCTTTCTTCCGCATCTTCCCTTCCGCTTGTTTGAGAAATCAAGCACTTCATTTCCGCCCTCTTATCTATGGCCTTCTTCCATGTCTTCTCAACAGATCTAAGACTTATTCCCAAAAGTTGAGCGACAATTTCTTTATCCGCCTTCACCACGGGTATATCATTGCCTAGAGCTTTCAGTGCAATATATGCAGCAAATTTATAACTCTCCGGCATATCTTTATGGTGCCTCTGCACACCATGTTCTTGTTCTTCTTCTAGAATCTGTTCTGGCTCCGCACCATGTTCTTGTTCTTCTTCTAGAATCTGTTCTGGCTCCGCAACATGTTCTTGTTCTTGGTGTTCTTCTTCTAGAACATGTCCTAGCTGAGCAGCATGTTCTGGAGTATGCGGACTGAAGTCGAGATCCAGATCCCTCCATGCATCATCCTGCTCTTGTGGAGGAGTTAAATTGATATCGAAGAGGAGGAACATTTTCTCCTATTGTGGACTGGGCGAGCTGCAGAAAAGATAGACCAGAGTCATTACAACTATAAAATTTATGTAGCTAGAAGTTAGAGATAACACATTTATTCCCTACTTGCATGTACAGATTCCAGGAAGCATAAGTTCCAGCTCAAGCAAATAAATGTGGTGCAAGCATTCTATGCTTTGAAGCTAAATAATTGGGAATAACTTTAGTTGCCTGTTAACATGAAGGTACTTGCTGCACTTCTGATTGAAGAAACATTCTGCACTTTGTCCTTCTTCGGTTTATCATGGATGCATATTAAGACACGAAATGGACTATAAATCCATATCTTGCATAGGAGTTCAATTTTTATTTGTGCATATGAGTTCATTAAAAAGGGAATCCATATCTTAAGTAAACGTGGCTGTTGCAGCTTGGTACATATGGTGGAAACGACAATGAACAGCTCCAGCTTGGTACATACAGGTTCGTTGTGTTTTGAGTTCTGGCAGTTATAGGTTTTCTACTCCGTAACATTTTTTCGCTCTTGGCAAGGTGCTCTGGATGAGAATTGATTTAACTTTGTGGCTTTGGGACAGGAATTCCGTTTTTCCAGAAGCATGTCAAGGGACCAAGTGGCTGCATTTACTTGTTGGGGTAAGTCTTGATTGTTCATGTCATGCCTCTATGCAAATATTCCTTTGATTCAGTTCAGTTCAGTCATTTAGATTGTTAGGTTTAAATTAGGCGCTATGAACTGTTGCCTAGTATTATTGCTTATTTTCGTCTATGCCTTGAGCCCTCGAGTAGGTGTGATGGACATTGGGGATTTTCTTTTGTGCACCTTACGTCCTGTTCTATAGAAATGATTGGTTTTCATTTTCATCTAAATCATGTGAAGTCTGAGCGTAATGTGTTTATATTCAGATCAATTAAACTGGAGGTGGCAGATTTAAACGGCAGTGAACATTTTGTGATCTCCTTAAGTCCCTAGATCTTGGCATATGCCAGAATTTGACACATTTATGCCGCATACTGTAAACAATTACAGCAAACACAATTATATATTCCACCTTGTTTCAGCCATAATATACTCCACCTTTACATTGCATAATTGGTTTGTGCATACACTTTTTGTGGGGATTGAATTGACAAGGGAAGTTAGACCTAGGTAACTCTGCAATTTGTTTATGCATTAACTTGATATATCTGACCCCGGGTAACCTTAATCGTGATATTGTTTGTCAAACTGTCAAAAAATGTTGGTACAAACACATGGTTTTTTGGAACTAGGCTAAGATGGCGAGCAGGCAGAAGCCTTGGACTAAGCTTGCACACAGTAAGAAGCAACCAGGATGGGTCGCATACAATCCGAGGACCATGAGGCCTCAGCCACTGGGCGACGACACCAAGCATATGAAGATTCTGTCCAATCATGTCAATGGGGTGAAAAATGTTGTGAGGTCAGGACAGTTTTCTGCCCTGGCTCAGAGGGAGAATTTTGATGTACTGTGCCTCCAAGAGACACATCTGAAGGCAAGTTTTGTTGTTTCCACCAGTACACCCTTAGCTTACAGCACTCTCTATCAGAATGCAGTAGTCCTTAGCACATGCTTTCAGTATTTCTGAAGAATTCACACATGATTTCAGCAACAATGTTCAACGAAATGGGTTGCAGGTTTCTCACCGAGGCAAAGGTGTGTCCAAGGAGGGCGACGTCTTGGACCATGGCGCAGAGAGACGCGGAAGGGGCAGCGTCGACGGGCACGGACGGGGCAGCGGCGAGTGCGTCCAACGGAGGCGGAGCGGCGGCGTAGTGGGTGTCGAGAAAGAGGAGGCCGGAGCTCGACGACCGACGGCGGCCGTGCTCGATGGCGGAGTTGCCGTTGGGGGAAGGGAAAGGGAAAGCAGCTGGCCTGGGCAGTGAAACGGGAAGTGGATCCGGGGGAGCACTCCTCCGCGGGAGCCTCCCAACTGCAAGCGGATCCGCTCTGACTCCGTCTCGCCGGGGAGCTGCCGACGGCAGCAGCGCGCTGTCTGCCCCGACGCAAGGAAGAAGAAGACCCTTTGGCTTGGACCTTTGTTGAAATGAATTTAAACTATTAAGGGGGTTTTTGTAAAATCAAATTAAAACACTGCCACGCCTATTAATCCGGGTCGGAGGGAGTATAAAAATTGTACTAACTTAGTATAAAATCCGTGACACTTACTATGGATGAGAGGGAGTACAATTTGGCACATCAAATGTGCACCAAATTGAGAGACAACAAGATAATCCTAGCTTGATTCGCCTGAAAATTAGGCAAACATCTCGATTCTCGAAGACTTTGTTGCTATATATAAATCAAAATCTAATAAAACGACGTGCATGCAGTCTTGCTCCTTGGAAGGTGACATTTGCCTCTGGGGTGAAAGCTAGAACTACTCTAGTACTGAAGACTTTGTCCGTACGTACGTGCAATGCCCATACAGAACCCAGCAGCCTGCATGCGCCCTGCGGGTGGCCCACCGAGATGTCGGTCTTGCATTCCAGTGCATCCATGCAAAGCAGTGGCCGTCGACGACGACGTGGCACATCCTGCGTCCATGGCTTGGTACGTACAAGACGGATTCATTCGATCGAGTTGGAGCACGTCGTGAAAACTCGAGGGATCATGCAGGCCACACATATATGATCGCGATGGAGCTGAATGGCCAAGTGCTGTGGTTTGGGTTGCTTTTGGAATAAGAAATATCTCGGACACACACACATACCGGCGGTGACCATAGATCGACGATGCATGGCAAGCATGGGACAGAACGGTCAGACACCCTCGAGGCGGAGTTGCCGGTCCCTACCCCGTGCCATGCATGTGTTGTCGGCGTGACGACGCGCCAACCATGGCGAGCAAAGCTCTGGCCCCTCCGGTGGCTCGGGAACAAGGCGACACGAGTCTGACCGGCGGACGGCGGCACCGGAGCGAGCTGGTCTGCCGCGATCGACACGCGTCCGCTCCGGTCGGCGGCCCTGACGGCTGACGCCACCGCGCGCGCCCGCGCTCGCATTATTGATCCCACCAAATACGGGAGTTAAACTCGAACGGAGGTCCGCATCGCAGCGCAGGGCAGACCGCACTATTCGTTGTCCGCCTGAATTAGAGCGAAACACGAATGACGTATGGCTGGCCGGATAATGGCGCCGCCCGCCGTGTCGATGGTGCCTTGCGGGTCTTGTTAATTAGACTAGCTCCTATCTCCGGCGGGGAAACAAGCTAGTAGATGAGTGATGACATCTCCTGTGATGGCATCCAGCTGCGCCGGAGCAGAGCACCCATGCAACCACGCACACTGAGATAGATATATAGTCAGGCCGGTCTGCGTACGTTGCATGCATGCACATGCTTCCTTCAGGCCACGTGAACCATGGAAGAGTCTAAGAAGGTTCCATGCTTGCTCGACTATCCATCGACCGTCGACGAGGTCTATACAAAATCCTACCTACAGCCAAGTCGCTGTCGCCTTATCGCCTTGTTGGACCCTTGCAGATTGGTACAGTACGTGCAACACCAAGCAAAAGTGCATGTCCACGTGAGCCGCGCAAGCTTCGGAATGTTCTGTCCCAATTCAATCATAACACGTCCACGTACGGCACAATCGTAATTCCACCTTTAGCCTTTGTCTAACATCGGCAATATTTATCAAGACACACAACATCAGTATCGCTAAATTTATCTTTAAATATAGTTTCATAATATACTAATATAACGTTATATTTTTTAGAAGTTGGTTAACCTTACAAGATTTGACTTAATACAGAAGCCAGCGAAATGTACACTTATTCACGGAGGGACCTGATATATGCATGGAGAGATCCACCATGGGTCATGGGTGTGCAGATGAATACCCAAAATTTTCTCAAAGAATATACTTTTGTAATCTTTTAGCACATATAGTTTACATTTTCTCTTCTAAATTGGGACAAACTTTAAAATACACTTATTTGTAGACGGAGTGACTAGTCCGTATGGTGGCCACATGTGACCCAACTAGCAAGCCCTGCCAACTAGCTAAGAGCAACTAGTTCATACAGAGTGACGGCAAAACAACGACCAACCTATGCTAGCAAAAAGAAGAGTACCGACATGTGATCAACATCCCCTAATCGAGTATGGACCTATGACCAAAACGTCACCATTTCGAGTATCAATCTAATGCTAAGCGGCGCCTTGTGGCTCCGATGTCCCGTGTCGGGCCAAGCAAAGAAGGGAAAGAAGAGAGCCAATGCGCTGGTAGCGGTAGGGGCGCAGGGAAGCCATGCGGCTTCCAAGCGCTGTGGCAGATCATATTGTCGTAATGTCGTGCTTGTACATGCTTTTTAACCTTTTGAAATATTTTTTTTCCTACAATGGTCGTGAATTTGTACTTTTAATGGCGCGAAGGCATGGACCATTCTCGGTTTTTCAGCTTAATATTTGTTGATGGTTAGCATTTTAACACCCAAAGTAAAATTCCTGGATCTGTCACTTGCTATATGCAGCAAATAGGTCCATCTCGTACAAATTTGCACATGGTAGCTAGCACACTTTTGTACCACGGGAACACAGGTTGCAACCTAATTTTTGTATGAAATGAACAAGTTGTTGCACTAGTGGTGCAGTTGCCTCTTTTTATTTCTTTCTTTTTTTGCGAAAAATCCACCCCGACCTGTTAATAATCATCAAAATTAGTATAAAGAGCTTTAAAATTAATGAAAATTACAATCACATTTTTGGACCATCTAGCGAAGATTACAAACACTAGAGCAAGCAGAAGGCGCGACACGGTTCTCGCCCTCCCTCACTGGTACTGCACAAATTAAACTTGTTGTAGTAAAACTTATTGTAATAGTAAGACGGAAGGTCGTCGTGCTAAGGCTCAAAGGACCCGCGCAACAGAACGACAATTATCGGTAAAGATGAGATGAGAACCATAGATTAGAAGAGCCATATTTATAACCACACGAACTAACACAAACACCCGCTGGATCCCGGAAGATTCCTCGGAAAGACAACTCCTAACGCCCTCTGCCTGCGCAAGGTGCGTCGCTGGACTGAGGATATGGTACGGAGGTCCTTGTTCTAAATTTAGAGTGTAGCAAACAGCTTCACCATCCTACATAAATCACTGCAAATCTCTACTACTTATAAAGGCACGAAGTACCGTTGGAAAATTAAATCTGAAACGTCCATCATTTACATCACACGGCCCACGATGATCTATTCTCCCCGCCCATGATTTCAGCTAACTACATCTCCCCACGCTTATCTCTACTACTTATAAAGGCACGAAGCACCGTTGAAAAATTAAATCTGAAACGTCCATCATTTACATCACACGGCCCACGATGATCTATTCTCCCCGCCCACGATTTCAGCTAACTACATCTCCCCACGCTTATTTTTCGAAAAAACTGGCTGGAGACTTCCGGACCGCCCAAATCACGGAACAACAGGAAATGATTCCCCTAAATTAGTCCTCTTCCTTACGAGTTCTGCAACCTCGCCGCCACGCCCCATCCGCCATCCTTCTCTTCCGCCGCCCCTAAGTCCCGATCTCCTTCATTGTTGCCCGCGCACGCGACTCCTCCACGTTGCCGTTTGTGCCTCCTCCCTGGTGCAGCCCCAGTCGGAGGTAGCAGAGGCGGAGACAAAGGCGTGCCGCCACATCTGGAGAGAGTGCAGGGGCGCAGGATGTGGCTCGCGGGTGAGCAGCAGCCATGTCGATACGCTCCCTAAATTTCTCTCTAAAGCTTCTAATTTTGGATTCTTTCTTCGCGCTCGAGCTTGTGCAGATGGGCTGCTCGGGCAAATGCTTCGACCCCCAGCCATGTTGATCTGGACAACGTCTTTGCGTTCGTCACCAGTGGCAGGTTGAGCGACCTCTTCAGCTACCTAGCCTCTATCACCGCGCAACCCGTCGCTGGGTTGGCTCTCCTGGACCCGACACTAAGGTGTGATTCTGTTTTTCTTTTCTGGTCTGAAGTATTGCTTGACATCATGGCATAACTATTGAAGCAACATGGTTGTGTGTGTGTGGCTTCGATAAGGGCAACCATGCGCTATGGCTGTGATGCATTCATGCTTCTATTCTGATTTAGAATTATAATCTCTTGGCACTTTGCTTAAGTTCCGGATTTTGGTATTTAAGTGTTAGGAGGTGTAACTATACTCCGTTGCATAAAATTGTTGCTAAAGGAATGTACTCATGTTTGTACTTTCAGTTTATTATTAGTTTGCATATACCATCATGTCGATTGGCAAGATTGTTTAGCTTCATTTTCTTCAGTTTTGCGGTCTAACTTTAACTACGTGCACATTTCAAAGGACCAAACGGCCGATAGGAAACATGCAGATTCCAGTGTAGCCCCGAACATTAAAACTGAAGAGCCTAATGGTGTTCTACAAACATATGAAGAAGCACAAATAGGAGTCAGGGAGCAGGCAACCTCACATTTTTTCCAATTCACCTCAATGGTACTGATCCTCGCCTAAAGGTTAAGTGAGATGGGGACATAGGTATCGGTCTCACCAAAGCCGCTTGATTGGGCCAGGACCCCAGAATTATTATATCCAGTGTAATGTATGGCATCCAACTTCCTTCACTACCACCACCTATGTTCCCTTCTATGTATGTATGTCATTTACTCTTTGGCTCACATAATAAATTCAAATCTTTAAGTACAATGCCTTTACAGATCAATCGGATGTGGCTATGTAGCATCATTATTTATTTTAAACATGTAGATATACCTCAGTTTACAGATAAGTTAGATCATTTGCTGGTTTATTGTATTCATATGTAGAACGAAAGAATGAATTTTCTTTTCCGATGTATTCCTTAGAATTCATTGCTCATGTTAAATACTATCTGCAGTAACCTGTGCATATTGGTTATTAGCACTACCGTTTTCAAATTTCACTCTTCAAATTGCGGTCATCTTCGTCTTCATGTCCACTGGAGCTGGTGCATCTGACTAATGGCCCTGACAACAAGGTCACCACCTGAGGTCACCAAGTAGGACTGCACTATTTGCTTCAAGCTACTAGGATACATCTGGTCAGCGAGTGGCTCAATTTATGGACGATGCACTCGCTGTGAACAGGACCGTCGTGCTCACTGGTGGAGAGGTGAAGCAAGAGCCAATAGGGTCACAAGTCGACAGTGGTGACACTGGATATGATGAAGATCTAGAGACATCTTGTAAATTTTGGTAGGGCTACTTTATTTGCAAGCTCAACATTTTAAATGTGATTGTATTGATGCTTATGTTCAGTTTTTTCTTTATTGAAAATCTAAACCTAACTATGTAGTATATTGTTGATATTTGACCGCCTCAGTAGAATGATAAGATTAGTTGACATGCTTCTGTAACATACATTTGCTACCATGAGTACAAAGTAATATTAGCTTCAAAATGGAGCAAGGGGAAGTTTTAATATCCTGAATTACATTAGTTTGGAAAATATCAGGCACATGATTACTTTGATGAAGACGTGCGTTGCACGTACAGGCTAACTAGTATCTAAAAAGGCGTGTATATGTCTTAGTCTATGTGCACTTTACCCAAACTACCCAGCCAGATAAACATCTTGTACGTCATGCAACGGGACAGTTCGGCCGTGCGGTGCCGGTGATGGTGATTAATTGGCGGTGCAGGCGTGGCAAGACTCGACGTGAGGAACGTCGTTACGCACACGTATGTTTGTCGCCTTGTTATATCATTTTCGAAAGAAAATGTGCACTTTATATCCATGTATGTATCCGGTATCCCGTGCTAGGCAGCTGAATCGGACCCATGCCCGCGGCAACTAGTAGACCGCTAGCTAGCCTGCGCAATAACGGCCACGTGAACGGGGGTGGCGTGGAAGACTCTAAGAACCTTCCATGCATGCAACCCATGCATCGATCATCCACGATGATCTTAGGCCGTTTCCACCTCCACAGCCCATTTTGAAGACCAAAAGTATTATTATTTTTGGTATGTTTAGGTCGAGCCGTGGATACTAAATTAGCTTACTTAGAGCATCTGCACTCGGTCCTCCCAAACGGTTTTGAGGGGAACCGGCGTAAAACACCCGCCTGCTCCGGCCCCCCCCCCTCCCGCCAACCCAAAGGGGGGCTAGCGGGGGCATCGAAAGAAGCTGAAAACAGCGTGGGCCGGTGCGCTGTCAGCGAGAGAGCGCACCCCTCCCCCTCCAGTTCGCCCCTTTCCTGGCCATCACGTCACCGGCACCACCCCTCGTCGACTCTATCGTTTTCCGCAATCGTAGAAGGCATGTCCGCCTAGCAAACCCGCTCCACACCAACATCGACGCCCGTCGGCAACACATTCGCCACCCGTAGTCTTCTGGCAGCAATTCCGGGCCACCTCGCGGCCGTCCTGCCTGCGAGGTGTTCAGAGTTTTGTCTGTGATGGATTCGGACGACGAGGAGATGATCGCTTCTCTTCTCAAAGAAGAGCCCGAGGCTGCTGCCGCTGCCGCCGATGATGACGAGCATATGGAGATATTAGCTAGTCTCATAACCATGTACACCAAGGATTCGAAGCCATGGTGTGGTGGTTCAAAGCCAGGGCGGCGCAAGAGCAAGCCGAGGCAAAGGTTCTAGGGGCACTACATTCCGGTAAAATAAAAAGCAACGAGCTTAACTTCCTAATTGGAAAGATTCCCTACTCTAATTAGACGATAAAAATAGATTAGTGCCGGATGTGGGGAAAGGTTGGGTTTTCCTATGAGTGGACCCTCTTTTTCTATTTTTTAGAAATCCTAATTATTATTTATTATGAATTGAATAAGGGATATTATGGATTGAATGTGTAAAAGAAGCAGTATATTGATAAAATGGCTCTATTCCAAAGTCAAAAGAGAAATTGGCTTGCAAAAATAAAAAATTCCGCCGACTACTTCGTCGATGATCCATTGCACGGCGATCGGCGCTATTTCAGGATGAATCAGAAGTTGTTCATGAATATTTTGTTGGTCGTGAGGGAGTATTAAACGCACTTCATTTGCAAGATAGATTGCGTTAGCACAATCGGTTTTTCCTCAAACCAAAAGTGCACAACTGCTTTAAAGGATGCTAGCCTATGGAGGACCTGCTGATACAGGAGCTATGAATTTGGCATTTTTTCTTTGGTATGGCTGGATCTCACAATGATATCAACATTCTGCAGTGCTCCAATGTATTTTCCAAGCTTGTTGAAGGTAATTCTCCTCTTGTGAACTATGTGATCAATGGCCACGAGTATAACAAGGGATACTACCTAGTAGATGGGATATATCAAAGATGAGCAATATTTGTGAATACAATCTCAGGCCCTACTCTAGGAAAAAGAGCTTGGTTTTCTAAGGCTTGCAGGAATGATGTCATGCAGGCTTTTGGTGTCCTCCAAGCTCAATTTTCTATTATTCGGTTTCTAGCTCTTACCTGGTCGAAAGATCAGATGACGGATGTGATAAAAGCTTGCACGATCTTGCACAACATGACTATTGAGAGTGAGCGGGAGCATCAGTGAATTACCCGCAAGCATGGGACCAACAGGGTCCTCTTGCGGTAGTTCGGTGGTCCGGTGCCGCCTGCGTTAGCTGCCTTCCTTGCCATGCGTCAAGAAATCTGAGACACAACTAGTCATCACGAGCTACAAGACGATCTGGTGGATCACCTATGGATATTGAAAGGAGGGGCCTAGTTTTTTCATGTTTTAACTATGATTTGTATTATGCAAAACAATGATTTCTATTTCATTTATGTGACTCTGTTGATCTTTGGTGGGAACCTATTTATGCAAACCTTTTGTCCTTATCGCTGTTTTGCGTGGCCGTTCTGAGTGTTGTGGCTGAGAAAATGCCCCCTCCCCCACCCCCATAAAATTCACAACCCCCCCCCCCCCCCCCCCGCTCGCCCCTAATCGACTGACAAAACGGTTTTGCGGGAGGCCAAATGGGGGACCGAGTGGAGATGCTCTTACCTTAATTTTCCGTTTAGGTTGGGGGTACCTAGTGGCCCAACGCATTTTTCCATGCCCAGTCTAATTTTAATTTTGGATCAAATTCACCAAGTGACCATACAAAGTATGAAAAAGTGGTTCGAAGATTAGCCAATTTAGTCAATCACGTAGTGCAAATAAGTAAGAACTCAGTAAGTTGCAAAAGGGACACAAATTCGAATGAAATGAAGCAAAAGTAGATCGATGGGGGGCATTCACGTGTCACGTATGCGGATGATGGCTCGTTTCTTCTCGAACCATGGAACCCCCTTTGATGGCGTACCTTGGCTCTGGGTTTCGGTCCAAAGGTTGTTTGCGTGGATGAAGCCGCCGCCATGGATCATCGCGTCCATGTAGGCCTCTTCGTGGTCGGCGTACTAGGCCTACGGTTCACCGGGCATGAGAGGGCTATAGCACATGATAAATGGGAACAAGGTGGGACAATCATACTGGGTCCATCGGCATTAGGAGAGGCACATGCATTGCATCGAACATGTTTTAGGGAGCAAGCATATTCCCCGGTGGAATTGCCTGAATCTTCCTGATGGGGCTAGATCCCGGATTGTCGCCTGTCCTGCGGTTCCGGTCCAGGCGAGCCCCCCCCCCCCCCTAGGAAGCCCTCGTTGTAGGGGTCACCCGACGAGGCGCCTAGGCAGGACAACTGCATCTAGAACTGCATTGTGGGACACATTGTAGCCAGCGACTGATGTGACAGTCACGGATGTAGGGGTAGCCGTGCGGACAACGAACTTACAGAGCTCATCGATGAGGCCTGGTTATGGCCAATGATTGCCTCCCGCTTCAACATGAACATGGCCTCAGCCACGAAAGGCGATATTCAGAGCTGGGTGCTGGTATTGGCATGCATATCCAAGGCCATCTCGGCAGCGGATGGGCTTTCTTCGCTTACACGATCATGCATCGGTCCTTGATTTTCGGAGGTTGATCATGAGTTGCCTGCAGATTTTGTTGATTTCCTAGCCATGCACGCATAGAACTGTGACAATAATCACTAGTAGAAAAAAGGCCTTCCATCCCAACCCATTAGTCCCCAAATATTTTGACCCGGGACTAATGGGGTCTTTAGTCCCGGTTCTGCTGGTGAACCGAGACTAATGCTCACCAACCGGGACTAAAGGGCTATGGTGGGCTGCCGGCTGTCACAGGCCTCTTTAGTCCCGGTTGGTGTTACCAATCGGGACTAAAGGGTACCCTTTATTCTCGGTTGGTGTCCCCAACCGGGACTAAAGGTGTTTTCTGGGTTTTTTACTCCTCACGCACCCTTCACTCCCCCCTGTGGATCGCCTTTTTTTTGCTTTCTAAAATACAAAAGAAAATGATAGAAATTCAAAAAATAAAATATTTTCAGATTATTCTATGTTATGCAACCTACTATTTGGTGAAATTAAAAAATTCAAATTTTCACTTTTTTGCAAAAAAGGTTTGAAAAATGGTAAAACCGCATTAACTTTTGCATACGACGTCGGGAAAAATTTTATAATATATCAAAATCATCGTGGAAAAAAGTTACATCCGAATTCACCCGGGATTACCCGGTTAGCCAATTTTTAGATTCTCAAAATTCCAAATAAAAATACGAAAGCAGGAAGATTTTAGTTTTTGCTATAAATTACAGATTTTATATTTTTTTCAAAAATTAAAATTAATAATTGCATCCTGCATAAAGATTACTCTTACTTTTACCCAATTTTTAGATTTACAAATTTTTAGGTTTTAGGTTTGGCAAAAAAATATTTAAAAAATTTAAAATAATACAAATTAAAAAGTTAATATTTATTTATTTATTCAAGATTATTTCTACATCATTACTTTTGTTTATTAAAAGAACTTTTGTTTATTAAAAGAATTATTTGAAATTCAAACAATAAAGAAATGTAAAAAAGACAAACATGTTAATAGGATTGATATGATACTAGTATCACATACATGCGCGCAAAGCACTTGGATGCTGGACGGGATGGAACTTGGAAGTTAAGCGTGCTAGTGGTAGAGTAGTGGGAGGATGGGTGACCGAGCGGGAAGTTTGACCATGAGTAAGTAATTTGACTAGAGATAAGTGTAGTTAGAGACCAAACTTGTGAAATAACTAAAATATTAGAAATTCTGAAGAAGAAAAAAGAGGGAGTGTAAAATAATTCGAATTTTTTTTACGGTAGCGAGGTTCTACCGCGGCAGCGTTTTGGGACGTTTTCTTGCCACAGCAGATCCTTTAGCACCTGTTCGTATTACGAACCGGTGCTAAAGGTCCTCTCGCTCGGACGCTCGGCAGCCACCACGTGGTACCCCTTTAGCACCGGTTAGCCATCCGGGTATATATGGCCTTACCAACTGGTGCTAAAGGCCCGTTTCCACTAGTGCGACGTGCATGCTGTCTTGCTCCTTGGAAGGTGACATTTGCCTCTGGGGTGCAAGCTACAACTACTCTAGTACTGAAGAGTTTGTCCGTACGTACGTGCAATGCACATACAGAACCCAGCAGCCTGCATGCGCCCTGCGGGTGGCCCACCGAGATGTCGGTCTTGCATTCCAGTGCATCCATGCAAAGCAGTGGCCGTCGACGACGACGTGGCACATCCTGCGTCCATGGCTTGGTACGTACAAGACGGATTCATTCGATCGAGTTGGAGCACGTCGTGAAAACTCGAGGGATCATGCAGGCCACACATATATGATCGCGATGGAGCTGAATGGCCAAGTGCTGTGGTTTGGGTTGCTTTTGGAATAAGAAATATCTCGGACACACACACATACCGGCGGTGACCATAGATCGACGATGCATGGCAAGCATGGGACAGAACGGTCAGACACCCTCGAGGCGGAGTTGCCGGTCCCTACCCCGTGCCATGCATGTGTTGTCGGCGTGACGACGCGCCAACCATGGCGAGCAAAGCTCTGGCCCCTCCGGTGGCTCGGGAACAAGGCGACACGAGTCTGACCGGCGGACGGCGGCACCGGAGCGAGCTGGTCTGCCGCGATCGACACGCGTCCGCTCCGGTCGGCGGCCCTGACGGCTGACGCCACCGCGCGCGCCCGCGCTCGCATTATTGATCCCACCAAATACGGGAGTTAAACTCGAACGGAGGTCCGCATCGCAGCGCAGGGCAGACCGCACTATTCGTTGTCCGCCTGAATTAGAGCGAAACACGAATGACGTATGGCTGGCCGGATAATGGCGCCGCCCGCCGTGTCGATGGTGCCGGCCTGCCTTGCGGGTCTTGTTAATTAGACTAGCTCCTATCTCCGGCGGGGAAACAAGCTAGTAGATGAGTGATGACATCTCCTGTGATGGCATCCAGCTGCGCCGGAGCAGAGCACCCATGCAACCACGCACACTGAGATAGATATATAGTCAGGCCGGTCTGCGTACGTTGCATGCATGCACATGCTTCCTTCAGGCCACGTGAACCATGGAAGAGTCTAAGAAGGTTCCATGCTTGCTCGACTATCCATCGACCGTCGACGAGGTCTATACAAAATCCTACCTACAGCCAAGTCGCTGTCGCCTTATCGCCTTGTTGGACCCTTGCAGATTGGTACAGTACGTGCAACACCAAGCAAAAGTGCATGTCCACGTGAGCCGCGCAAGCTTCGGAATGTTCTGTCCCAATTCAATCATAACACGTCCACGTACGGCACAATCGTAATTCCACCTTTAGCCTTTGTCTAACATCGGCAATATTTATCAAGACACACAACATTAGTATCGCTAAATTTATCTTTAAATATCTTTACTATTAAATTGCAATAGGTGGCTGGCTGGTGTCATAAACGGGCTAAAGTTTTTTCTAAGCCCAAGTGTGAATCCCGTCAAAGCCCACCAACCGAAACTTTCCTACTCGTGGAATTTAATCGATCACTAGGTTTTGTATTAAAACCGGACTTATGTTCCTAACTTGATCGGAAGCTGCGCAACCCTCGTGAACCCAGATCCACTTATCCCTCATCCTCGCGCAAAACCGGTTCGATCGATGTAGAACCAACAAATCAGGTTGCCGGTCCGGCCGACACGCCCAGGCATAAAAAATACGATGCGTTGTAGTGCGCCCGCTGTGGATCAACTGTCAACCAAGTTGTACACAATCGAGCTAGACATCTAACTTTGCTTAATTGCTCTTCAAATGCCTTGACTGAAGTTATATAGTAGCCCGCACCCTGCTTCTAAAATAACAAAGAAATTATATACTGCGCACCAACAAATACCCCACCCCACTCCCCGCGCCGCACTCCTCTGGCGACATGGGGAAACCCTAGCCGCCGCCGCACCTGCGGCCTCCCACCACCCTCCCCCGCATCGCTGCCGCCGGAGGGGTCGTCGGCGAAGCCGTGCGCACCCCAGGGAAGGTGGCGGCGGGGCACATTTCTCCTCCCGGCGCACAAGAGCTCTCCAGGCGGCGCGGCATGGCGTTTGAGCAAGGGGCGGGCGCGGGTGCCGCAGGCGGCGCGTAGCTGCAGAGCTGGTCTAGGTGGGCGCGGCGGTGAGGTCGGCGACTGGTGGTGCGAGGCGGCGTGCGGCTGGAGGTGCGGGTCGGCGCGGTTTGGGCCTGATCTAGGCCGCGAGGGCCTTCTCTAGGCTCGGTCGAGCCGGCACACGGAGGTGTTCTTACCGACTGCGCACTCCACCACCAGTCGCCGACCTCGCCTGGACCAGCTCTGCAGCTATGCGCCCCACGCCTCGGTCGCGCCCGCCCCTTGCTCAAACACCATGCCACGCCGCCTGGAGAGCTCCCGTGCGCCGGGAGCAGAATTGTCGTTAAAAAAAATCACATCTTCAGAAAAAACTTTTATTTAGTGCTAAAATTCTCCATAGCCAAAGATATTAGATACCACATGTACCTGGAATGGGGGTATTTTGCTACGTTAGCAGCAGGGTTATGTCGTGTATATGTACATAGCCGCATGTGCTTAAAGTTGTCAAAATTAATTCTACCGTGAGATTGAGTTGACAAATAAAGGAAGGACAAGGCACCATATTGTGCCTTTGGTGAAAGGTTTTTGATCATTCATGTTGTCATCCTATTTAATTTGGTTGTTCTAAGTACGGAACCTAATTACAAATATTTGGAATATAGAAATCAAGTGAGACGTGAACATCATATATAACGCTTCACGGAATAATTTGACGGTAAGAAAAAGTAGGAGATTAGTGGACATAGAAAAGAAAATATTTAAAATTAATTAAATATATTTTATTTATTTAGTAGACCGTAGCAACGCACGGGTATTCAGCTAGTAGTTTCATAATATACTAATATAACGTTATATTTTTTAGAAGTTGGTTAAACCTTACAAGATTTGACTTAATACAGAAGCCAGCGAAATGTACACTTATTCACGGAGGGACCTGCTATATGCATGGAGGGATCCACCATGGGTCATGGGTGTGCAGATGAATACCCAAAATTCTCTCAAAAAATATACATAATGTATATTATTACTGTATTACTTATGTAATCTTTTAGCACATATAGTTTACATTTTCTCTTCTAAATTGGGATGAACTTTTGAAATACACTTATTTGTAGACGGAGTGACTAGTCCATATGGTGGCCACATGTGAACCAACTAGCAAGCTCTGCCAACTAGCTAAGAGCAACTAGTTCATATCGAGTGACGGCAAAACAATGACCAACCTATGCGGGCAAAAAAGAAGAGTACCGACATGTGATCAACATCCCCTAATCGAGTATGGACCGTACCTATGAACAAAACGTCACGATTTCGAGTATCGATCTAATGCTAAGTGACGCCCTGTGGCTCCGATGTCCCATGTCGGGCCAAGCAAAGAAGGGAAAGAAGAAAGCCAATGCGCTGGTAGCGGTAGGGGGGGCATGGAAGCCATGCGGCTTCCAAGCGCTAAGGCAGATCATATTGTCCTACTTGTAATTTCTTTTTTTTTACATATTTTTTAACCTTTTGAAATATTTTTCCTACAGTGGTTGTGAATTTGTACGCGACGGCATGGACCATTCTCAGTTTTTCACCTTGATATTTGTTGATCGTTAGCATTTTAACACCCAAAGTTAAATTCATTGATATTTCACTTGCTATATGCAACAAATATGTCCATTTATTCGTACAAATTTGCGCATGGTAGCTAGCACACTTTTGTACCACGGGGACACGGGTTGCAACCTAATTTTTGTATGAAATGAACAAGTTATTGCACTAGTGTATCTTTTTTTTTGTGTCATCTTAACAATGCCTCCATTTTCTCTTTTCTATGGCTAGGCTTTTCTCCGTGCATATTTTGTATTTCTTATGAATTGCCCTCTCTAATGTTTTGTTCACGCTCCGCCACTGAACTCCTGTGCCCTCTGCCTGCCCAAGGTGCGTCGCTTGACTGAGGATATGGTAGGGAGGTCTTTGTTCTAAATTTTGAATGTAGCAACAGCTTCACCCGACCCGGACGAATGGAACCTGGGTGCGCGCGCACCCATTTACGAAAAGTTCAAAATAATGCTATTTAAAAGTTTCAAAAAATGTGAAGTAAAATTTTGTATGTTTTGATACTTACTCGTGTGAGTTTTCACGAAAAAATACCATTGTGCGTGGCCTGCGTAAAAATGACAAAATGTCCAAATGAGAATAGTGAAAATGAATTTATACTATTCACAGGAATATGAATTTGCATTTTGTCATTTTTGTGTAGGTCACACACAATGGCATTTTTTCGTGAAAACACACACGAGTAAGTATCAACATAATATCTACATGCAAAAATTTACTTCACATTTTTTGGAAACTTTTAAATAGTATTTTTTTAACTTTTCGTAAATGGGTGCGCGCGCACCCAGGATCCATTCACCATTTCCGCAGCTTCACCATCCTATATAAATCTATCTAAAAAGGCGTATATATGTCTGAGTCTATGTGTACTTTACCCAAACTACCCAGCCAGATTAACATCTTGTACGTCATGCAACGGGGCCAGTCCGGCCGTGCGGTGATGGTGATCAATCGGCGGTGCAGGCGTGGCAAGACTCGACGTGAGGAACGTTACGCACGCGTATGTTTGTCGGCTTGTTGGCTATATGTGCACTTTATGACTTTCGAAAGAAAATGTGTACTTTATATCCATGTATGTATCCGGTATCCCGTGCTTGGCAGCTGAATCGGACCCATGCCCGCGCCAACTACTAGACCGCTAGCTAGCCTGCGCAACACGGCCACGTGAACGGGGGTGGCGTGGAAGACTCTAAGAACCTTCCATGCATGCAACCCATGCATCGATCTGATCTTGGGCCGTTTCCACCTACTCGGACCATTTTGAAGATCAAAAGTATTAGTTTTGGTGTGTTTAGGTCGAGCCGTGTATACTAAATTGGCTTACTTAGAGCATCTCCATCGGCGCGTCCCAAATAGGCGCCGGTAGGGGTGCCGGCACCTCCGTTTGGGGACGTCGGCCGGCACAACATCCTCTATTTGGGGGAGCTGCTCCCACACCGGCGCCCCCAAACAGGCGGCCCCGATAGATTTTAAAATTTAAATATAAATTTGCAACACGATATTCATACGTAGTTCGAACAAAATTTGTATAAATTTAACACGAATTCAAACTAAAATACTAAAAATAAACATCTAGCGGCGCGGGGAGTCAAAGACGCTGAAGTCCAGTTCGTCGCCGCTAGATGACCCGAAGGACCAGCTGTCGGCGTCGTCGCCTTCCTCCTTCTTTGGCACCGGCAGCTCGGATGGTCCGGCGAAGTCGACGTAGTTGGCACCTGGTCCCTGGCGGACCACACCGCCGCCTGCCGTGGGTCGATCGCGATGTGACGGTAGTCCTCTTCGACGGAGCGGCCGATGATGAAGCTCTGGGCGGGGAACTCCTCCTCGTCGCCGTCGCCACGGAGGGCCGCCTGCGCCTCGGCCTCCTTCTCCCACCATTTCTTCTTCGCCGGCGGAAGTGGTGGCTAGGTGTCCTCCTCCTTGACGCGGGAGCGGCGGCCCGACCCCGTCGTCGGACGAACCGGAGCAGAGGGCACGCGCCGCATCGCGTCGTCGCGGATGACGATGCCTCCGGAAGGAGGCGCGGGCGCCCGACGGCGGACGATCCAGTGCGGGAGGTTCCGGACGCCGCGGTTCGTTCCGGCGCCCTCTCCGCGGTAGGCGTCGGCGCCATGGTCGGCGCTTGCGGGAAGTAGACCGGCACCCGTTGCCCGCGGTGGTGTGGACGGCAGCAGTGGCACGTCGAAGCCGCCATTGGAGACGTGCCAGCGTGCGGCAACTTGAACTGCACTAGCACGGGGATCTGGTGCCAGTACAACATGTCGGCCTCGTTGAACGACAGCTACGTCGAGCGTAGCATGCCACCGTCGCCGCTACTGCAGGCCTGGTCATTGTGCGCCATCGCGTTCGCGTGCGGGTGGGTGGTAGTTCAGGCGGAGCTTGAGGACGGCGGCGGCTAGGGATGGACGGCGGGGAAAAGAGAGGAGTGCGCGCCGGTGTTGTAGGGATTCGTAGCATAGAAAACAAAAAAATTCCTACCGCGAGAACGCAATCCAAGCCAAGATGCAATCTAGAAGATGGGAGCAACGAGGGGATGAACGAGACTAACCCTTGAAGATTTCCAAAGCCTACGAGAGGAGGCTCTCGTTGCTGCGGTAGACGATCACTTGCCGCTTTCAAAAGCGCGTAGAAGATCTTGACGGTGCCACAATCGGGCAGCACCTCCGTACTCGGTCACACGTACGGTGTTGATGACGACGTCCTTCTCCCCGTTCCAGCGGGCAGCGGAAGTAGTAGATCCTCCTCGGAATCCCGGTAGCACGACGGCGTGGTGGCGGTGGTGGTGGAGAACTCCGGCAGGGCTTCGTCTATGCGCCGCGGGAGTATTATGTGGAGGAGGAGAGGCTAGGGTTTGGGGAGAGGGGGTGGCTAGGGCGCCGGCCATGGGCAGCCCTATGTAGTGCGGCCAAGAGTGGTCAGCCCCCTCCCTCTCCTCCTCATTATATAGGTGGAAATCCCCAAGTGTTGGTATCCAAGTCTTCGAATAAGACCCGAAACCAAAACCTTCCATAGGGACAAAACCTACCCAAGGGGGGAATCCCACTCAAGGTGGGACTCCCACCCCTTCCTTGGGGGTTGGCCGGCCACCCTTGGGGAGTCCACCTTGGACTCCTCCCCTTTAGGGTTGGCTGGCCATGCAAGGTGGAGTCCCTCCGGGACTCCACTTTCCATGGTGATTTCTTCCGGACTTTTCTAGAACCTTCTAGAACCTGCCATAAATGCACCGGATCATTTCCAAACTTGGAATATGACTTCCTATATATGAATCTTATTCTCCGGACCATTCCGGACCTCCTCGTGATGTCCTGGATCCCATCCGAGACTCCGAACAAAACTTCGAACTCCATTCCTTATTCCATATCTACTTAAACGACATCAAACCTTAAGTGTGTCACCCTACGGTTCGCGAACTATGTAGACATGGTTGAGATCTCTCTCCAACCAATAACCAATAGCGGGATCTGGAGATCCATAATGGCTCCCACATATTGAACGATGACTTAGTGATCGAATGAACCATTCACATACGATACCAATTTCCTTTGTCACGCGATATTTTACTTGTCCGAGGTTTGATCATCGGTATCACTCTATACCTTGTTCAACCTCGTCTCCTGACAAGTACTCTTTACTCGTACCGTGGTATGTGGTCTCTTATGAACTTATTCATATGCTTGCAAGACATTAGACGACATTCCACCGAGAGGGCCCAGAGTATATCTATCCGTCATCGGGATGGACAAATCCCACTATTGATCCATATGCCTCAACTCATACTTTCCGGATACTTAATCCCACCTTTATAACCACCCATTTACGCAGTGGCGTTTGATGTAATCAAAGTACCTTTCCGGTATAAGTGATTTACATGATCTCATGGTCAAAAGGACTAGGTAACTATGTATCGAAAGCTTATAGCAAATAACTTAATGACGTGATCTTATGCTACGCTTAATTGGGTGTGTCCATTACATCATTCACATAATGACATAACCTTGTTATTAATAACATCCAATGTTCATGATCATGAAACTATGATCATCTATTAATCAACAAGCTAGTTATACAAGAGGCTTACTAGGGACTCCTTGTTGTTCACATAACACACATGTATCAATGTTTCGGTTAATACAATTATAGCATGGTATGTAAACATTATCATAAACACAAAGATATATTATAATAACCAGAGAGTGGATTTGGTGACTAGGTGTATACGTGAGCACCCTCTAGATGCCACACGATTTGCTTTGAGATTCGGTTCTCATCAATTCGGTCTGTTGCCTTGACGTTGTCTTATGCATCACTAATCGTACTTCGCGTGGGCTGCGGGTCCCGCGTTTCAATGACTGATAACAGGGGATTGCTAAAAATGTGATTTGGGTGTGTTGTTAGTGCTGATGTGGTTTGCTAACCCAACAATGATGGTAACAGGGGATTGCTAAATGTGACACGTGTCAGCCAATGGATGCGTGCTCACGTATACACCCGGTCACCAGGCTTCTTTTGATAATAACCATTTTATTATTGCCTCTTGGGCATATCTCCAACAGTCTCCCACTTGCGCTAGAGTCAATAATCTAGTTTACATATGTAAAGATATAACACCTTGGCCTTCCGGTGCTTTAT